>NC_137677.1:1723086-1730586 GCF_963989245.1 Nansenia antarctica
GAGGGAAATGGCTGTGAGTTCTGTGGAATGTCTTTGAGGTGTCAACACTGGGATGTCATCAGTTCAGATTCAGTAAGATGAATGATGGTTGGTAGTCTTTATAAAGATGGGGCTGACTTAATGTTTTGTGATAGCTTGTTCCAATTTTTGTTGCCGCATAGTGAGCGAATGCTGCCTCTCTCCACTTTTGGTGCTCACTCTTGCAACAGTTAAAAGGCCTCAGATGATCTTATGGATCTAGCAGGGCCATAAAGCACTAATATGTTAGAGATATTTTGGTCGAAACCCATTCAGAGATTTGTAGACCAGGAGCATGGTTTTAAAAACTATTCTGTGAGATACAGGGAGCCAATGTAGTGACTGGGAGAAATGTGATCAACCTTTCTAGTTTTAGTCAGGACTCTTGAAGCAGCGTTTTATGATGATATAAAAGCAGAGGTCAGGGACTAGTTCTGGGTCCTGTAGTGAGGTTCTCATCATGTTGTGAGTATGTGTTTGTGACGAGCATTGATCATCTCTCCCTCTCATCTCTCTGCCTTGTAGTAGACGAATAAGTTACATTAGTATTAAAGCCACATCTGATTCATTCTATTTGACCTTTCTTGCACTAAAGAAGCAGACTCAACAATTCCTTCCACATAGTGATAATTACATTATTCAGATTATCAGATTGATATACATGACTAATCTGATTGTAGTCAGATTATCAATATTAGATACATTTTGCTATCAAAAAAATATAGCCGAAAGTCTCCAAAGTCGCCAAATATAATTGACGAAAACGTATCTTAGTTGAATTCTGTCTACAGTTACATAACGACAACACAGTTCACGCATACACAGCTAACATGTGACTAAGGCCAGAGGACACCGACTGCTTGGTAACGCAGTGTGAGCTACAAGAGTGAGAAACTACGGCCTTCCACCGTTTCAACTGAACCGCATCTTGTGAACGTTGCTGTGATACACCAGGGGGTTGGATCCTGTACATGCATACCACTGCTGTCGCTAGGCCTCCTGGGGGATCTGGAGTGATCATACAGTATCATACAGACGGCCTCAGCCCAGCTGGATGGGCACGTTCATCCCTGGAGAATACACCGTCCAGCTGCTCCTCAGAGGAAGAACAATAAAGGAGAACAATAAAGGATTCATAGATGCTCCAGATCTGCCTGCTTCTATTGTTTGTGTAGAATACAACGTTAAAGCACGAACACAGGGAGACCTGGTCAAGATACAGTACAAAGGTTGGACCTCATTTCTAAAACTTTACGATGAATTAAGACATAAATAGAGGATCAGTAACACGACAATAATAAGTATGTATACACACAGTCCTTATTCAAATCAAATTTATTAATTTTTTGTGACAAATTGTCCTTGCCAGGAAACCTAAAATAAGGTGATAATAACAATGCAGAACCCCAAAGCCCAGACCAGACACACACAGAGAGACGTTGGAAAACACGTATGGTAATGATAAATATCAGTAACTGAATATAGCATATGAAAAAAGAAAATAAAACAAAACAAAGAAAACGCTACATGAAGGTGAATGACAGACAACACAGTACGACACCAGGAACATGAACCATAATGGTAGGAACAATAACAATCATGTATGTGAACTCGTGACGTTAGAATTATAAGGTTCTATCTCAATTTTTGGTCAAAATTTAGTTTTTTACATAATCTGATCCATTAGGTGTTTATTAATGCCTGTGTGGTGTTATTTTTTTAAATGTTGAAATTTGTGAGTTAGTAATTCATAAAATACAAAGGTTCCATCTCACAGAACATAATGGAATGTAAACACTTTGACGCTCAATATCTCTGAACTACCCTAAACGGAGATAGAACCTTATCATTCTAAGCTCACGAACTGTGAACATGGTCAAAACCCCAGAGCCTGAACCAGTTGTAGGACAAGTGCAGGGAGACTGTGACAGTGTTGCTGAGAGGAACATCCCCTCATGGAGACGTGAGAAACACTGTGGGACGCAGCAGGAACTGAGGGTGTGTTCGTAAATACGCTCTGGAAATCTGAGCACTCAAGAGCTCTCAGGTTTCCGAACAGTCAGAGAGCACCCTTGGGTGCGCTCCGGCACTCTCAGAGCGTATTTACGAACGCACCTTGAGTTGGAGTTTAGGAATGGTGCATGGCTGAGTGCCAGGGTACGGCAGGCACAGATGGAACCTGGCAACTGAGAGCGGACATACATACAGTACACTTTGAACAAAACGAACACACTTGGCGAAAAATGCTTAGCTAAAGTAAAAATAAATGTACATATCATTGTAGATTTCTGTTGGTTTAAAAACCCTTTTAAAAACAAAAAAGTATTTATTGAACCCAAATGCATTCGTCATCCTTATCAGTTAACTGATGGTGGTAGCCAAATGTCAAAAGTATAAAAGGCAAAACTCTTACATCTTTATTTCGTTTTTTTTCCAGTGTTAAGGCACGTGTGCTATCGTGTAGGAAATACATACGCTCCTTCACTTACGGAAACATACTGTACATGGTCTTTGGTAGGTAAATGGTACACTTTATGAAAATGAAATGTCAGGAATCTTTTAAAAAATGTCAGAACAAATGAAAACAGTCAGGCCCCTGCTGAAAACATCCCTGCAGGTTTGGAAATAGCTCCTAGTGTTGATGAGAGCATTATCACCTGGAGGCTAAACTGACGCTGGTATGAGATGGATCACTTTACCACAACTGAAGAACAGTAATAGTTGCTAAATGTTTTACAGTCATAACAACTAACACTTTAATGTCAACGTAGGCCGTTACAATTACAATAAACTGAAGACAAATCCAAATATTCTTCGTGACTATCATGGTAACTGAGGAATGTAGCGTGTTTCCATTTCTTTACGTCATATTTGGCTTGTTATATTTCTGAGCTTTAACCAAGTTCTCTACATAACGGTATGTAAAGTAAAGTTGATGTACAAAACACTTTTTTAACCATAATCTCATTAACTCTAAGTATTTAAATATTTCCCCACAGAAAACACATTATTACCAACGTCAACAGTATCGACTCATGTCATTGGTAAGTCTGGAACAAGAGAGTTTTTATAGTGCAAACTTTGGCAGTTTCTTTGAAATGTTTCAATAAGAGCTGGTCAATAACAGACAACCATTCATCCTGTAGTCCTCTCTGTGATGAGTGACAGACTACCAGTAGGAACACATCAAGAACCGTAACAGCTGGTCACAGTGGAGCTGTGAAACCCATCTATGCAGCAGAAACTACTAGAGGGAGTCAAACCATTACAAGCATGTAATGTAACGGCTATATGAATTGACAGTATGTGAAACTTCAGTCTATCATCACCAAACAACCGGTCATCAGTCACTCTTTTGTCAGCTAAACATAATCTAGAGATGTACATGACTAGGGCAGCCACACACACACACACACACACACACACACACACACACACACACAACACACAAAACACACACACACACACACACACACACACACACACCAACGTGTTGTGTTCAACAACTCTCATTTCCTCATTGTGCTATACCTCGGGTAATCACAAGGACCCCTCTGATGTAAAGTGGCCACACACACACACACACACACACACACACACACACACACACACACACAGACAGAGACACACAGACACAGACACAGACACACA
The DNA here is from genome assembly GCF_963989245.1 of Nansenia antarctica. Lineage (NCBI taxonomy): Eukaryota > Metazoa > Chordata > Actinopteri > Argentiniformes > Microstomatidae > Nansenia > Nansenia antarctica. The sequence goes on from NC_137677.1 coordinate 1,726,756, forward strand.
CACACAGAGACACACAGACACAGACACACACAGAGACACAGAGACACAGACGCACACACAGACACACACACACACACACACTTTAGATGTATCTATATATCGGGCAGATACTGCCATACTATCAGCTGTAAATATTGTTTAATCTTCTATTAAGTCTTTAGCTTATATAAATATGAAATGGAATGCACTGAAGGACAGCATAACCATAAACACATGATCTACTACATATCTCCATCTCCAGAAGTGAGTAACATTCAGATCATTCATATAAAAAGGCCCTGGTCTGCAGAGGCCCAACCAACCGTACTATGCAGAAGTAGAGCTCTCTGTTGCTTTTCCACTTTGCTATAAAGATTCAAGTAAAGGCAAAGTTTAACGATTTTACTGAGAAAATCATGACCGATGACATCAGTTACGGAGGTTTCTGGAGCGTTAGAACGGCACCCCAATAAAACCTCCCTTCTGTCACCTTCATCACAGGGCAGCTCTCAGTAACAACGGCTGTTGAAAGGCACAAGGATTCTCCAAACGAACTCACCTGAACCAGAGACTGCAGCAGCACTAGTCTGGGTCAATGCTGGTGATCACATTCAACATTGGAGAGCAAGGCCTCACCGTGACGCAAGGCCACACAGTTAACATGAATGGATATACAGGTCAGGTACAGCTGTTGGAATGAATATGGTGCTGAGCAGGACAGCGTACTTCTCCCATCAGAGACAACAACATAATGATTCTACTCCTATCAGAGAAAAAAAAAATAGTTAAAAATAAACTGCTAATGGAATGCCTCTGGTCTGCTCTCTCTGGCTTCAAACAAATTCCTCCAATTCCTCCAATTCCTTCCCGAGTTCAAACATACAGGGAGGAGAGAATGTCCAGTTGCGTAATTTCTCAACTCTCCCCCACCGAAAATGTTTTTGCTTGAACTTCATCATACATCTAAAAATACATGGCCGAGTACCTAATATTTATAACTTTTTATAAAATAATCCTCTTGAAAAATATAATAAAATTCAATAAAGCTATCGTGCAAAAATCAGAGTCATTGAGTTAACGTAACATAGTTCAGACTTATAAGACGACATCATAGCAAGGTGGTTTGGAGTGAGGGTTCTTTGGGACAGTGTGAGGTCTTTTCTGTGGGGGGGGGGATTCCGTGCTCCGTGGATTCCGTATTCCGTGGATTCCGTGGTCTCTCCTCCTCACAGTTCCTGGTGTAGGCGGCACACTGCGAGCCGCCAGCAGGGGGCAGAGTCAGCTGGACACGCTCTGCCTGACTGAGCAGAGGTGTCGAGGTGATCCAGCTCAACAGACTCAGATCCAACGGGTCTAAAGGGTCTAAAGGGTCTAAAGTGGCATCCTGACACTCGTAATCCTTGTTGGGAGGAGGGGGAAGGGTCTGGAGGTGGTGGTCTTCTTTGGCCCCAGACCGGGGGGGCTCTTTGGTGTAAGGGAGAGTGTCTGTTTCTGTCGAGGCTAGTGTGTAGGGATCTTCCGAAAGGCCCTTCGTTCTGTCTGCGAGGGCGGAAGGGAGGCTGCCAGAGCCCTTCTTCCCGGGAGACGACTTTCCCGCGTCGTCCTCCCCTCGTAAGACCGAGTCCAGGCAGCTTTCGGGGCTCTTGGAGGAGCTGTGTGAGAAGCTCTGGGGGGCTCGGTGGCCGTAGTCTTTGGGGAAGGGCCCCCCGGCGAAGGATAGGAAGGGAGGTCGGAGGCCGAACTGCTGTGACCCCACCGTGGCCCTGCTCAGGCTGAGGATGTTCCTGCGGATCTCACAAGGGAGTTGATCCAACTGCCTTCCCACTTGGACCGGGCTAGGGAACAGGGAGCCCTGACACGCCCTGTAGAAGTATCTGGAAAGATGGATAGCAGAGCAAAAGCCAGACATCAGGACACACTTATAGTTAGTCAGCGCTATCTGGGTTATAAATACCCAGTTCCTTGGAATAAACAGGAGGAGGCATCTGCTATGAATAACAGGCATAACTCAAGGCTCTAACTCTAACAACAGCATGAGACCCTCGAGTGAGGAGGCGCACACACCAGTGGCGTGCAGTGAGGTCAATGGTTGAGGAGGCGTTGGCTAGGGAGGCTAGTATCAGAGCCAGGTTTATACACGTAGTCATGGACAAACATATTGGCACCTCTGCACTACATAATGTACCACTTCTCTCCCAGACAATTATTGCAATTACAAATGCTTTGGTATTCACATGTTCAATTCTTTTGTTTGAATTGGAACAACACAGAACAGCAGAGAACAAATAGGATATCATTCCCTGTAGAACTTGACTATAAAAAACATTACTGTAAAATTGTAAGAAATAATTGTATTTCAAGCTCCTTTAATTTGTATTTAAACTCACCTGTGGCAAGTTACAGGTGCTGGCAATATAGATATCACACTTGCAACACACAGTTAAAATGGAGAAAAATGTACTCAACCTTTGTGTTGAGTGTCTGTGTGTACCACACTGAGCATGGAGGAAAGAAAGAAGGGCAAAGAATTGTCTGAGGATTTGAGAACCAGAGACCCTAATGTTCCTGTGTTCCTGTGTCTCAAAACAGCAGTTGAGAGAAGTCACCCTTCAACTGTGAGTGACCAGGAGCAGTTGGCAAAAAAAACAGTGGTCCAAAATTCCAGTCGAGGTGTAAGAAACTCATTCAAGGTTACAGGAAGTGATTGATTTCAGTTAGGGGGTGTCAGTGAGGGTGCCAATAGTTTAGCTTTTTTGAGTTGTTTCAATGGAAACAAAAGGAATAAAGATGTGAATACCAAAGCGTTTGTAACTGCAACAGTTTTCTGGGAGAAGTGGTCCATTACTAGTGTTGTCTTAAACTCACCATTCAATGGGCAGGTTGCACAATACTATACGTTTCATATTTCATATCAGCATTCTTTGCACACACATACAGGTAATACATGCATATATGTAACGCACGCATACAGGTAACTTAAGTATTCGATTCATGTTCTAATAGGCAAATGCAGTTCCACTATTCATTCATTCAACACAAATGAAAATATATATTGCATGGTCTTACTTTTACTTGTAAATGAAGTAAATATCCTAAAAACCATATCTATGTTCCCGCTACAGTGCTATGGCTAGCTACAGTGCTATGGCTAGCTATGCGTTGACAGCCAAGCACATACACTACCCTGGCACACACACACACACGCACACACACACACACACACACACACACACACACACACACACACACACACACACACTACCCTGGCACACACACACATACACATACACTACCTGGGCAGCAGAGCAGCGACAGGTGTGACGACGCAGAGCAGGTAGAAGAGTGGATCTCCCAGCAGCCTTTGCATGGTCCAGTAGGGGTTGGAGGGCGAGTAGCAGGTAGGACAGGAAGCGTTGTAGCACAGCGCCACCGTGAAGAACAGGGCGATGCTGAAGGTGATGGACACCCAGTTCATCCACGTCTAGAGGGGGTGGGGGTTAGGGTTAGGGTTGGGGGGGGGAGAGAGAGACAGAGAGAGAGAGAGAGAGACAGAGAGACAAAAAGAGAGAGAGAGAGAGACAGAGAGACAGAGAGACAGAGAGAGAGAGAGAGAGAGAGAGAGAGAGACAGAGAGAGAGAGACAGAGAGAGAGACAGAGACAGAGAGAGAGAGAGAGACAGAGAGAGAGAGAGAGAGGCAGAGAGACAGAGAGACAGAGAGACAGAGAGAGAGAGAGAGAGAGACATACCAAATGTGATTACGTGAGTCAAAGAAATAACCAGAGCACCTACAATAATGACCACAAGATAAAGGTGATGGTTAAGATGAGTGCTGTCTGCCCTCACCATCGAT
>NC_137677.1:1735586-1753086 GCF_963989245.1 Nansenia antarctica
TCTAACCATTAGTGTCTTACACCCCCCCTCCCCACCACCACCACCACCACCACCACCACTCCCTCTCTCTTAACCATTACTGTCTTACACCCCCCCACCCCCCCACCACCACCACTCCTGACCATCCTCCTCCCCTCTGCCAGGCTGTCTCTCTACTCATCCGTCTCCCACGTGTCTCACACGTCCTCTCTCCCTGACCAGGGCCACTCTTCTTCAGCGTGTCTCCTTACCTGCATGCCCTCCTGGCCCGAGATGCCCACGCCCACATCAGCCACCTGGATCATGCTGACATCGTTAGCCCCATCACCTGAGATTAATGTGGTGAGCAGAGGGAGGGAGGGAGAGGAGGGGGAGAGAGGGAGAAAGAACAAAAGAGCAAAAGTGAGGAGAGTGAAAGTGAGGGAGGGAGAGAGAAAGAAAGAGAGAGAGAAAGAGAGAGAGAGAAAGAAAGAGAGAGAGAGAGAGAGAAAGAAAGAGACAGAGAGAGAGAGAGAGAGAGAAGGAGAAAGAGAAAGAGAGAGAGACAGAGAGGGAGAGAGAGAGAGAGAGAGAGAGGGAGAGAGAGAGAGAGAGAGAGAGAGAGAGAGAGAGAGAAAGAGAGAGAGAGAGAGAGGGAGAGAGAGAGAAGCACTCAGTAAAGGGTGTTACTCCCCATCCCTCTCCACTAAGTCACTCCACCTTACTGCTAACACAGCAATGACAGAGAAACGCCCGGCAGGCAGAATTGTGAAGCTTCAACGTGCGGCAGCCACAAACAAGCCAGTAACAACCAGGGGAAGGACCTCTGTAAGTCACACCGGCTGCTTTATGTTCCCTCTATTACACCACAGCTCCATTGAGGGAAATTGAGCTGTGGGCTGACATGAAATGTGCGTGCTGTCTCATGTTGGAGTTTGTTTTTTTGGTAGTTTTTTATTTTGCCGTCGAGGACAAAGTGAAGTAAAAAAAGAAAGAAAAGAATCTGAACCTGTGCTGAAAAGATGATGGATAACGTGTTTATATTTATGCTGCTCATGTTTAAAGCTGGTGTACTAGAGGAATACAATTGTCACGTTAGAATTATAAGGTTCTCTCCATTTTTGTCAAAATTGAGTTTTTTTTTTACATAATCTGATCCATTAGGTGTTTATTAATGCCTGTGTGGTGTTATTTTTAAAACGTTGACATGTTTGAGTTAGTAATGAATAAAATACAAAGGTTCCATCTCACAGAACATAATGGAATGTAAAAACTTTGACGCTCAATATCTCTGAACTGCCCTAAACAGAGATAGAACCTTAGAATTCTAAACTCACGGAATGTCTCAACACTTTCTCAGAACGGAGGTAGTATCGTAGTTCCATCCAAGCAGCAGCGGTCTCTTTAAGTATTCACCACCACCACCACCGACTGTGTAGCCAACAATATCTCAGATAAATGGAGACGTTTCTGTGAGGCGAGGTGAGGAGATTTGTGTGAACCTCTCAGGTTCAGGGGCTTTAGCACGTTGAGGCAATCCACCCTTCAGATCTCTCGTTTGTTTTCCCAGAATCCCTTGCTGCTGCGGCGGTTTAAAGAAGCTCTTGTTTTCTCTGAGCTTTAACGGCAGAGAGATCACTCATAACCTCTCTCTCTCTCTCTCTCTCTCTCTCTCTCTCTCTCTCTCTCTCTCTCTCTCTCTCTCTCTCTCTCTCTCTCTCTCTCTCTCTCTCTCTCTCTCTCTCTCTCTCTCTCTCTCTCTCTCTCTCTCTCTCTCTCTCTCTCTCTCTCTCTCTCTCTCTCTCTCTCTCTCTCTCTCTCTCTCTCTCTCTCTCTCTCTCTCTCTCTCTCTCTCTCTCTCTCTCTCTCTCTCTCTCTCTCTCTCTCTCTCTCTCTCTCTCTCTCTCTCTCTCTCTCTCTCTCCTTTTAATCTAGAGAACAAATGTGTCTCCGTCTACAACACCCGCCGTACCGTGTTCAACGTGAGTCAGCATCAAACTGAAGGTGGCCTTCCATTGTTGCATGGGGACCATGTTGCCTTTTTTTAAGGGGTTTTAGTCAGTGAATGATAAATGTTATATCACCTCAAGTAGTGAGATGGTCTTGATATAACATCATAACATTTATCATTCACTGACTAAAACCCCTTAAAACCAAGGGGAAGTAAGTAAGTAAGTAAATGGACCTCCAGCAGACCCTGTGCTGCGAACAGCTGGGAAATTGCTGAGTGGCCTTGTAAAACGAGACCCATTTTAGAGTGTGTTATTTTAGAGTGTGTTGTTGCGTGTGCAGATTGTCATATTGGTCATAAAAGCGATTCGGATTAATAGAACGATTTCACCTCGAACGGCGAATGCACAAATACCTTTCCAATGCCCTGTAATAAGTAAGTAAGTAAGTAAGTAAAATGTATTTATACAGCACCTTTCCCAGACACAAGGGTCACAAAGTGCTTTACATAACAAGGAAGAAACGCAATAAAACATAATACAAGAGCGAAAGCCACAGCAGGTTAAAACAGGCAAAACAAGTGAAAATAGAAACAAGTAACAGACAACAGTTGTACAACAACATCAACAGGACAAAATAACAGAGCTACAGAGCTACCCTGCCTGTCCCTAGCTCTTTAGCTGTCTAGTTTTAGGTTTTTAGTTTTAGTTTAGTGTTAAGGGCTCTGCACACAGCGTGCGATTTCTGTTGCGCGTCAACATTCTCAACACACACGGCCCCGATTTTAATCGCATGGCGAAAATTCGATTCCATTCATTTTGAAGCTAACATTTGCAAAATTTGACAGTGCGACAAAACTCGCACGCCGTGTGCTTTGTCCCATTCAAAATGAAAGGAATCGAATTTTCGCCGTGCGATTAAAATCGGGGCCGTGTGTGTTGAGATGCGATGTTCTCATAGACTTCCATTCAAACTTCAAAATGGAATGTTGACGCGCAACAGAAATCGCACGCTGTGTGCATTGGCCTTTAGACTATGTAGTTTTAGTTTAGTTTTAGACTATGTAGGCCAGGTGGATGTTGTTGTTGTATGCCTGTGAACAGGTCACACTTGAAAATGAGCCCTTGGGCCTCAATGTGTTTTTTCCTGTATAAATAAAGGTTAAATTAAACAAATTAAAAACCTGCGGACGCTGCTGAACGGGTACCTACCTATGGCCAGCGTCATCACCTTCAGCTTGTTGCGTACCAGCTTCACCACCATGCTCTTCTGCAGGGGCGTGGAGCGACAGCACAGCACAGACCTGCAGCTCCGAGCCACCGCCAGGAACTTGTCCTCCAGGCTTTTGTCCAGGGCGTACGCCAACGTGCGCCCGTCGATCACCAGGCCCAGCCGGTGGACCAGGAAGGGCGTGGCGTGGGGGGAGGAGGCGGTCTGGGAGGACGAGGAGGAGGGAGGGAGAATCTCGAAGGCGGCAAAGTCGTGCTGGTGGTGGTAGGCCCTGCTAGCCTGCTCTGAGGAGGAGCAGAGGAACTTGGCCTGGATGTAGTGTAGACTCTCCTCCAGCAACACGGCGCAGGCTTCCTGTAGAGAGACAGGGGAGAGGGAGGTTTGCTAGGAGGACGCTCTCTCCATATCAAACAAGGCCCCGCTACACAACATCTGGCAACCAGGCAAACGTCAAGCTGAGTCAGCGCATTATAAGCGGCCAACTGACGAATCTGAATATTCCGATCTGATATGAGCGAGCCGATCTGACTCCAACACAGACAGAGGCCTAGAAGACAATATCATTCTCAAGTTATGGGCTTTTTTGTCACCTTTCCCATATTCGGCCTGGTCTAATTTGGTTCTTTTTCAGGGATTGGAAGAAAAAAAAAATTTGCCCCCAAAATAAAAACAATCAATTTCATTAATGGGAGACCCTAAAGATAAGAAAAATCATTGTTGTCATTTGTTCTACCTCGGGTAGGGGTATCTCGAAAACTAAAGCCTTTTTTGAGGACTTGCTGCTAGACTACAACGTGTGTATTTAGAAATACATTAGGCACACTACACATGCCTCTATAATTAGATCGCGAAAAAAAGACACAGGATTTATTCATATACTATACAACTATAGCACAAGTCAGGAATCCCCCCGAGTCGTACTAGAAGGCTAGCCAGTAGAAGTCATGTTTCTGAGTGTGTTGAGTAGCTGATTGTTGGGTCCAGCTGTGCGTGAGCTTAGAATGATAAGGTTCTATCTCCGTTTAGAATGAGAAGGTTCTATCTCCGTTTAGAATGATAAGGTTCTATCTCCGTTTAGAATGAGAAGGTTCTATCTCCGTTTAGAATGATAAGGTTCTATCTCCGTTTAGAATGATAAGGTTCTATCTCCGTTTAGAATGATAAGGTTCTATCTCCGTTTAGAATGATAAGGTTCTATCTCCGTTTAGAATGATAAGGTTCTATCTCCGTTTAGAATGATAAGGTTCTATCTCCGTTTAGAATGATAAGGTTCTATCTCCGTTTAGAATGATAAGGTTCTATCTCCGTTTAGGGCAGTTCAGAGATATTGAGCGTCAAAGTTTTTACATTCCATTATGTTTTGTGAGATGGAACCTTTGTATTTTATTAATTACTAACTCAAAAATGTCAACACTTTAAAAATAACACCACACAGGCATTAATAAACACCTAATGGATCAGATTATGTAAAAAAACAAAATGTCGACAAAAATGGAGATCCTAGAACCTTATAATTCTAACGTCACGTGTGGTCACCTGGGAGTCAGCGTTGAGCGTGATGATCTCCTCCTCCGGGTCCAGCAGCTTGCATGCGTAGGCGATGTTGATGGCTGTCTCTTGTTTGTCCCCCGTCAGCACCCATATCTGTAGTCCAGCCTTGCGTAGGGATGCTATGGTCTCCGGTACGCCGTCCTGCAGCCTGTCCTCGATGCCTGTGGCTCCTACAGATGCAGAGAAACACAGACATGACCACACCTGTCAACCCTCCCTTTTTTCCTGGGATTCTCCCGTATTTTACCTTTCTTTCCCGCTGTGCTCCCGTTTAAATATTTTCCCGTAAATCTCCCGGTATTTTTAACCTATTATATAATATAATTTAAAACATTTTTGGAGTATGTTAAGATGTGAATGGTAGGCACCTGCTAGACGTTGGCGCATGCGCACAATCGTGACATCCATGTTTGGAGTTGACTTGTCTCCTCTCTTTTCTTGGGCTGCGTTCGTAATTTTGCTCTGAGAGCGCCGGAACGCACACTAGGAGCAACGTCATAAAGGGACCAAGTAATTTGATTGGACAAGAGGCATTCCATGAGTGCTGATCAGATTTCCAGAGCGTATTTACGAACGCAGCCTCGATTATCTCTGTTTTGAAATACATTATTTCCCCTTATTTAAAAATAAATAAATATATCCCTTATTTTCAAATCCCAATGTTGACAGGTATGGCCATGACTAACCTTCCTGCATAGAAACACAGCCATGACTAACATCCCAAGAGCTCCATGTAATCAGACGTTCTATCTGTGTCCGTCCAACAGATACAAGCCCTTCCTGGCATTGGAAAGAAATGGGATTTCCTGGAACTGGGAAACCCTAACGACCTGTGTTCTCTGAACAGAGCTGTTTGAGGGATCCAGACCAGTGTTAATTTTGTCAGGCTTTTTAGTCACTTAGTCTTTGGTGTTTAGATGAAGATGCAGACCAGTTCTAGTCACACCAAGTCACCTCCAAGTAGCTTTGTCAAATCTTTCATTACACAACTTTGTAATGTCGTTTAAAAATAAAATAAAAAGTCTGTCAATTTGCTAGATAACCTCCTTGGACAAATGACAGAATATCTCCTATATATTTGGCAAACCGAGTTGGTGATTATACAGACAGCAGCTCGTGAATAATGCAGAGATGAAGAGTGAATTTTGTTTTAATATCTTTATCTTCCCAGGGACCAACTCTGTTTTTAAAAATATCCATATCTACTATCAATATTTGCATTCTCTCTACTGCAGCAAGTACGAGACAGCACAGAGAAGCAGGTGAAATGCTTTAGTTCAGGGTTCCTACAAGTTTCAACAAGTTGAATTTAAGACCTTTTTAGACCTCTTTAGAATTGAATTTTAGACCTATTCACGACACCATATGATAGCTTTTTGTCATCCTCCAGGTTAATTAATTTGATTAATTTCTGTGTAAATAGATTTTCCTTGCAGGATCTCATTTTTAAGACCTAGCACCTCATTTTTAGACCGAATAACTGAAAATCAAGACCTTTTTAGGCCGGCTGGATTTTAAGGCTTTTTAAGACCAGCGCGGGAACCCTGTTAGTTGTGTTTTGACATGAATAGGCGAGAGACGTGAATACATTTAGGAATTTTCATACACGACAGGAGTCAGGATTTTGGGATTCAGTCATTCCGTGGGATTGGGTTTGGATAGGAGAATAGCCTATAGGCTCTAGGACTGGAGAAGAAGAACTTCCTGTCCTATGCCTCTAATCTGAACGTCACGTCTGTGACAGAGATGTCTACGGTATAGTGCATTGTTGTGCATGGGCCTATAAAATATGTGGCTGTGACACAATGACAGCCCAAAGAGGCACATCGTTAATTTATAGGCCTCCTATATGGGTTTCCTGTAGGGTTTATTAATTGCTTTCAGGTTGTGTGTGCAGCACGGTAGTGCCAATTATCCGTGCGTATTGAATTTAAGGCGACTTTGTGTGAAGTAAAGATGCTAGGCTAATGGCTTCCATGTGACACCTTGTTTGGATAAAGTTGTTTGCTAATCTGATGCTGTGCTTGTTGTGTGTTTCATGGAAGTGCATTAGTGTGTAATTGCACTATTGAGGGAAAACATACTTTCCTGGGTCTCCTCATTTTAAATGTTCAGGAATTGTGAAGAGAGTACACAGGAGAGTCCTGGAGTCCTGGTTACCCATGTTAATGCTACAAAGAGTCGTACGGACAGCTGAGCGGATCATCGGCTGCCCCCTGCCTCCCATCACAGACCTCCATTCGGTTGTTAAGTCGTGACGTGTTTCCGGGTCCAACGTTGGCTGAGGCGCTCTCTTCGAAATGCCTCAGTAATAATAATAATTCATTATATTTTGTATGGCGCTTTTCCGAGGCTCAAAGACGTTGACAATATGGGGAAAACGGGAAAGTGCTGCTGTGTCCCTTGTTGTATGAATAGATCCCAGTCTAAAAAACGATTGAACTGTCATTCTACTGTTTTAGTACACTGGTACTCTGGTTGCGGGGAATTTCTGGTTTGGACCTGGAAATTGCTAAACGTCACGTTTGACGTCAGACTTAACAACCGAATAGCTCCAGATCACTGGAGAGAGCACGCAAGATTGTGTCTGACCCCTCACATCACATCCAGCTCACAGCTTGTTTGCATGACTCCCTTCTGGACAGCGCTACAGGGCCACCAGGACAAAAACATCACAACACTTGAACAGTTTCTTTCCCAAAGCCACAGCCCTCCTCAATAACTTTGCACCTTGCACTTAACATGTCCTTGCACCTAGTTGTACAGTATATTTATTCATAATATTCACTCATATTGGTACTGTATATTTTGTCTTGAGTTTTGTTGTGTTGTCGTCTTGCTGTTGTATGTACTGTAGCTTGTTTAGCATGGTAGAATACCAAGTCATGACTCATGTTCCTAGTGCACTGCACATGGCCAATAAAGTTTAATTGAATTGAATTGAATTAATAGTGTCAACCCTTGTTACCCATAACCCCTAGAGTCAACCTGTTACCCATAACCCCTAGAGTCAACCTGTTACCCATAACCCCTAGAGTCAACCTGTTACCCATAACCCCTATAGTCAACCTCTGTGACCCATGGTAACCCCTGGTGTCAACCTCTGTGACCCATGTTAACCCCTAGTTAACCTCTGTTACCCATGTTAACCCCTAGTGTCAACCTCCGTTACCCGTGTTAACCCCTAGTCGACCTCTGGGTGTCCAGGCGTACCTAACAGATGCAGGTTTGTCTCCAGACGTACCTAACAGATGCAGGTTGGTCTCCAGGCGCATGGCCGACTCAAACAGCAGCTCCTCTCTGCCCTGGATGGCCGTCTCTGCCGTCAGATGGAGCCTCAGCCAGCCCGCATACTCCTCCTTACTCACCACCTGGTGACACACACACACACACACATACTCCTCCTTACTCACCACCTGGTGACACACACACACACAGATATGTATTCACACAGACACACACACACACACACACACACACACATGTATTCACACAGACACACACACACACACACACACACAGATATGTATTCACACACACACACACACACACACACTAGGGCTGCACGATTAATCGATTTTAAATCGAAATTTGAAATTATGCAATTAGCTAATCGCAAAGCCTGCGATTTGCCTGCGATTTTTTTTTTTTTTTTTTTTTTTTGCTATTTAGCAGACGCTTTTAATCCAAAGCGATTTACAATTACGAATTACAGGGACATTCCCCCTGGAGTAACTGAGGGCTAAGTGCCTTACTCAAGGGCACTCTAGTAGTGGTGTGGTTTCAGGCGGGATTTGAACTCACACAACCTTCCGATCACAAGTCCAACTCACTAGACCACCACTACCCGTATGGGATACGTCATACAGCGCGTCGGATTCAACGTCAATGAACGTCAACGTCAATGAACGTCAACAATGAACGTCAACAATGAACGTGAACGTCAATGAACGTCTACGTCAATGAACGCACACCAACAACATCGCACGTGAAACGCCCACGTTTCGGTAGCTAGCAATAGCAACATTCATGGTGGATAATGGCTTCAGCAGAAGTAGTTTGATGGTATCATGTGGTAATGCTCTCTGAAAATAGATAGATTCATCCAATCACCTGCCAAGTATTTTTTGAAAGTACCTGCCCTTTTCCAAACAGCTTCCAATTAAGCTTTCCTAGATGGTTGTGTGAAACAAACCACCTGAGTCAGGTTAGTAATGCTCCATCACATGTTTTAATCTGAAGCTTGATTTTAAAGCAACCCAACTTTAAAGCAACCCAATGTAAGTTTAGTTCTTTCACTCGTAGCTCGGGCTGTGGGGGTGCTAGAGGAGGGAGCCTCTAAGTCCCCTGAAGACGTACAAACAAACTGCACGTTGATACGACCTTCCTAGCCGGAGATATGGCCACACTTTACAAAACCCTTTTTTTTTTTTTTTTTTTTTTTTTTGCTATTTAAAAAAATAATAATCGCAAATTAATCGCAATCGCGATATCTGACCAAATAATCGCAATTCGATTTTTCCCCCAAATCGTGCAGCCCTAACACACACACACACACACACACACACACACACACAGATATGTATTCACTCACACACACACACACACACACACAAATACGTATTCACACAGATATGTATTCACTCACACACACACACACACACACACACACAAATACGTATTCACACAGATATGTATTCACACAGACACACACAAGCTTAGATAACTCTGATAAATCCTGGGATAAAAGTGTTTAACCGAAAAACAATCCTTTCCCTCCACAGCAGAGGGACATCACCAGCAGCAACAACTGGTCTATGACTGGTCTATGGTCTAGGACTTGACAAAATGTTTTATCACATTGGTTGGTGACAGGCTTTGCACAAGGGAGGCAGAAGCAGGGCTATAACGAGGCTCAGTGTTGAGAGCATAAATTAACAGGCTGGGAAAATGGCACAGCTTGGAGCTGAGTCACCAAGAATGTCACTGTGGAAGATGGGCTCATGTGATCATCTGTGCTATGCTGCTACGCCACAAAAACTTGCTAAGTAACCATCCAGACAAGACGTTTTTTGTCATGTTGTTTTCGACCATAGCATGGAAATAGTTTTATCAGAGTTGAGGTGCAAAGGACCTATTTTTGTGCCCATACTAAACTCCTTAAAAAAAAGTTTGGAAACGTTATTTCAGTCGATTCTTCCTCCCCTTTGATAATACCAAATGGTATTGGATTTTATATATCGTTGGAAAGCCTGATTAGTCACCTTTACAACGAGGTACAACTTGTAAGGATCATGCATTCGTGGAATGAGTAACACAGCTAAACGTGTGGGTTTCCGAACTTTTTCTGAGGAGTTTATTATTCAGTGTTGAGTGTTTTTTACCTTTTTGGCGATGCACAGAGTACGGAGCCCGTCTGCTGCGTACAGGTTCAGGTAATTCTGGGTTTTGTAGAGGATCTTTCTCTGACGTTTCCCTTTGGAATCATCTGGAAAGTAATACGAGAATACAAAAACAGTCAAAATCAAGAGTCATTAACAACAGAACTATAATTATGTGCGATCAAAGAAATTCCAACAGTTCCTGAAAGCAGAGAAGCTGTGCTTTCTACCCATATCAGGTGTTATGGTTATTCAAAAAGCAGGAAGCTGTGGGACAAGAGAGAAGCGGTATTACGAGCGAGCAGTTTTTGCTCACAAACTTTCTTGGACAGATGTAATATAGTTCATTTTTACAAATTGAACATGCTAAATGTTTTGTTGATGTGCAATCACACTTTCCACTTTACTAAAAACCTGTAAAATGTCAAATCCAGTTCGGTTTTTGTGTTTTTCTTCCCTTAAAACTGTTATTACACACTCACATTATGAATGAATGAATGAATGGATGGATGGATGAATGGTCTTTATTGTCATTGATATAGTACAGGTACCATACAACGAAATGTAGGAGGGGGGGCTCCCCTGGTGCTAGGAAAAAAATACTAAAAACAAGAAGGGAAAAGAGCTGGTTTACATAAATAAAGGCTATGTACACTATCCACTATACAAATAAAACACTGTGCTGTACTCTATGCTATGCTATACCTATTCTAACATTTCCTATCTCTGAACCTTATGTACCCGAGGGTTGTCATATTGCACATAGTGTTATTGCACAATCATTTAAAGTGTCGCAGTTTGCAGGTTTGAAATGTTCACAGTTGTGTTTCAGTATTGCACTTGATTTCAATCTAGTAGCTGCCATCAAATTGTCTAGATTGTCCAGGGCCTAGAACCTAGGTCTTTGCTGTGTTCAGGGCCTGAATGGCCCTGGGGTAGAAGCTGAGCTTCAGTCTGTTTGTCCTTGCGAACATGGTCCTGAACCGCCTGTCCGAGGGCAGCCGAGCAAAGTGTTCGTACCCAGGGTGGGATGGGTCTCTGGAGATCTTGGAGGCCTTCCTGAGGCAGTGTGTGTTGTACAGCTCTTCCAGAGAGGGGAGGGGGGCGCCGGTGATCTTCTGGGCCGATCTCACGACTCTCTGTAGCGCATTCCTCTCTGCGGCTGTGCAGCTGGAGAACCACACGCAGATGCAGTAGGTGAGGATGCTCTCCACTGCGTAGCGGTAGAAGGTCATCAGCATCTCCTGTCCGACGTGGTTTTTCCTGAGGACTCTCAGGAAGTAGAGCCGCTGTTGTGCCTTCTTGATGATGGCTGCTGTGTTGATCTTCCAGGACAGGTCATCCTGTATGTGCACCCCCAGGAATCGGAGGGTTGAGACTCTCTCCACGCTCCCTCCATCGACGAGAGGCATAACATACAGTCATGTTAAATAACTGCCATATATTGAAAGCTGAAGTAATCCTGGAAAAAGGGGCAAAGGCACTTCCGTAGGACACGTTCTGACACCTTAATAGCCATGAAAACAAAACAAATCCAGGCGGGATGTTTGATAAATAAATAAATAATAACAGGGACAGCAGAGGCTGTAATCCACCTTTGACTATTCAAGCATTCATAGGCATTCTTTAAGAAAATATAGTATTTTGTAGTTGTTGTCTGAGAAACAATATCTTTCATTTCTTTAATTTGTCTGCAAACTCATTTTGTTAAAAAAAAAAAGTTTGAAAATCGTATGGTGAACCCAGTATGGTGAACCGTATGGAATCATGAGTTGAGTGTATCTTTCCATCCCTAGCCACACGTCTACTCAACCAGGAACAGAAGGCAACTTTGGCCAGAGCGAACCTGCTGCCAGTGCCAACACTTCCTAGTGACTTCCTGGCAGGGGGGAGCAGACAGGCAGATAGGGTGCATCAGTTCACTGACATGGACACACGAGCCAAGTCTCACTGCAGAGCGCCAAGCTTGTGTTCCCACATCAGCCTCTCTCTCTCACAGCCACAGACACACATACACAGATGTCCAGAATGATGCTTCTTGATGTTCACACTGAACATGTTAACACTGCATCCTGACTCCAGACTCACAGGGCGGCAGTCACATACTGGGATTAAATCCCTGTTAAATCAAACCTTCAACATTCCTACAAACACAGGTGGGTTATGACGACCACTGTCAGGCATTTCACATTGGAAGTCAGAGTCTTTCTCACTCTTTGGAGAAGTTTCAAGAACATTTCAGCTGTTGTTGTCAACAACACAGGTGGTTATGACCACTCGTGAGCTTATAAGGTTCTATCTCCGTTTAGGGTAGTTCAGAGATATTGAGCGTCAATGTTTTTACATTCCATTATGTTTTGTGAGATGGAACCTTTGTATTTTATGAATTACTAACTCAAAAATTTCAACATTTAAAAAATAACACCACACAGGCATTAATAAACACCTAATAGATCAGATTATGTAAAAACCAAAATTTTGACCAAAATTGGTCTAACGTCACGCACTGTCAATTTCACATTGGAAGTCGACTTTCTCACTCTAGTAGTAGGAGTAGTTTCAAGAACATTTCAGCTGGAAGTCTGGCACCCCTGTTTGTTTTTCCTGCTCTTTAAAACAAGGGTCAGGTCTGGTATGGCAGAGGCAGGGAGGGTCTGGTATAGCAGGAGGCAGGGAGGGTCTGGCCTGGGGAGTTACATCATGACAAATGACCCCAGTAACTCTCTTCAAAGTCCCGGGAAAACCCAGCCCTGGCTGTCACCTACTTGTGCACTGTTACGCATTCCGTGTGTTTCACTGTTACTAGAATGACACAGGGGGCGGGCCACGTTGCCCTCGAGTCCTCTGCCTGAATGGACTCATTGTAGGGCTCCATGTGGTCGAGGAGGCTTAACTCACCCTCGCCTTTGATTGGCTACCTCAGCCCAGCTGTGAAACAAGGCCGGGTTGTCCACGGGAGGACACACCCATCCGACCTGCAGTGACAGGCTGTCCCTGGACCACTGCGCTGTTCCTGTTCCTCTGCACTGAGAGGCTGTGGTGTTTAGAGGGGTTGGGGGGGGGAGTACGAGTCTCCAAGGAGTCGTCTAATTCTCTAATCTTCAAGGATCCTCCTCCGACACTGTGAATTTTAAATGGGTAACAAGCCAGTCAGATGGCACGCAGCACTAAGACGTCGCCCTAGAGAGAGAGACACTTAAAATGATGAACATTTCAGCAGGCTCTAATACCAAAAGGCAGGGGGGACCACGTCATACCTCATAATGGAAAATCTATACTGTAAATCACCTTGAATTCTTTCAAGAGAATAGCCTATGTTGTGGTAAGTCCCCAAAAAAAAAGATTCACATTGATTCACATTGTGTTGTTGAGAGCATTTAACCAAACATGCGTTAAAACAGTGCATGAGGTATAGGCCTACCATTTAACGATCACAAAAACCCAGTTACAAGGTTTGATTGAACAGGGCCTGCTGAAACCCATAACCCAAGTATTAAAAAGCCCGAGTGTCAACGGTGCTCCATTGAATACCTGATGATGTGAATCATTTGGCTTCATGTTGCCACGGCACTTTCCAACGAATCTGCAGCTTCCCCCACAGAAAGTTTCAAGACGTGGTCCTAAAAGTGAGAGCTCAGCCATTTTAAAACCGATCTCTGTTGCCCTGAGAAAACTAAAGAGGTCTCACTCCATCACTGTGGTATTCTGTTGTTGTGGCAGTCCTTCCACCCAGCGGGGCAGGGCAGGGGAGGCCTGGCTAAGCGCTCCTGGGCAGGCGTCTGGTGACTGTGTACACAGCATTAGTGAAAAGTGCCTCTGTTGCTCTTTGCATGCCGGGAACACTACCCACCGTGTGCACCTTGGCCATTAGGACCTTTAAAAGAACGACGACGCTACGTTTCTCCACTAGTCACTGTAGTCAGGACTTACTGGATCTGGAGCCGTTTGAACTGGGTGGTTTGGTTTCTGAGAGAACAACAGAGAGTGATGTAGAAAATGTCACATTTCGTGACGTTAGAATTATTATAAGGTTCCATCTCCATTTTTGTCAAAATTGAGTTTTTTTTTTTTTTTTTACATAATCTGATCCATTAGGTGTTTATTAATGCCTGTGTGGTGTTACAAAAGGTTCCATCTCACAGAACATAATGGAATGTAAAAACGTTGACGCTCAATATCTCTGAACTGCCCTAAACGGAGATAGAACCTTATCATTCTCAAGATCACGTGACTGACTCACACGAACGCAAAAACACAAAAATAGTAAGTCTCCATGAAAGGGCTTACAGTTTGATTTCAGTAGCAGTAGTGACTTAGCCTAAACATATGAACGCTTAGGCCTACATAATGGGTAGTTCCACATGGGTTCACACATACCACCCACCTTCTAAGGCTACGCTTGTGGGAAGGAGATCCACCTAGGTCTAGGTGAACAGGACAGGATATGCATGTCTGCCAGACAGACTGCTCATCCATCTCCTTACTCAACGTGGCCGAGGTTCAGACGACATAGCGACCACTGATACCGTTTTTTTTTTAAAGTTTTAAACATTCGGGGTTATCGCGGTATGACAACACCGTTTTTCACGGAAACTGAACGGGCCATAATTAAAAGCGATTAATCACTTGCGAGATTGACCGCTGCTACTGAAAAAATCTCTTCCATTTGTTACGGTGTTAAGCCTTCCGCCCATGTGAAGATTACATCAAATGATTTGCAGCCACTCTGGTCTGCAGCCAAGACTCATCAATCCTTCTGCAGAATACGGTCTGCAGACAGCAGACGGTCCGACATGAGCTTGTGTTAACGTCAATGTCATCACCCCCCCCCCCACGACCTGAGTCATCACCGTCACAACAATAACATCAATATCGCAAATCCCCTATTATCTGACCGTACGTAAACAGAGCTTAGAGTTAGAAGAGTTAGCAGTCCTCTCCTCTGCTAGCATTGTTATGTGAGGTCCTATGTGAGGTTATGTGAGGTTATGTGAGGTTATGTGAGGTCCTACCACATGGGGCGGCTGTGGCGCAGGAGGTAGAGCCGCCGTCTAATGATCGCAAGGTTCCGCAGATCGGCGGTTCAAACCCCGGCTGGCCACATGTCGAAGTGTCCTTGGGCAAGACACTGAACCCCAAATTGCTCCCAGTGAGCGGGGCCGGCCGGCGCCTTGCATGGTAGCTTGCCTACCTCGCCATTGGTGTGTGAATGTGTGTGTGAACGGGTAAACGAGAGGCCGTTGTAAAGTAAAGCGCTTTGGATAAAGACGCTACGTATATAACTCAGTCCATTTACCTGTAGCAGGCGGTCTGATGAGGTCCATGATGGCGGAGTCCGCCCCTTTGGTATAGACGGTGATCTCGTCCGTCAGCGGGTGTCGGACCACCACGGACATGCGCTTCCTGTTGGAGTCGAAGCCCAGGGTGTGCAGCAGCTCGAAGGTGAGCTTCCCCAGGTGTGGCAGCTCCACCGTCACCTGGTCCGGGAGTCGCCCCACCAGGGAACACTTATACGCCCGCGCGGCGTAGACCAACGCCGCCTCGTCGGGCGACTCGGCCTCGTAGCGGAGCTCGCCCTCCTCCAGGGCTTCCCAAGGCTTCCCCCCCTCGTAGCAGGGGGGCGGGGCGGGGCTGAAGGCGTGCTCCAGGCCCTGGGGAGGGGGGTGGTGCCGCTCCTCCTCGTGCAGCTTGGTGAGGGTGCTCTCGGCGGAGGGGGAGGAGAGCAGGACGCTGCCGGAGCAGCCCCCCCCACCCCCCCGGTGGGAGGACGAGCGGTTGGTGATCAGGCTGGACGAGCTGCTGCTGCTGTTGGACCCGCCGCCGGAGGTCAGGCGACTGGGGGTGAAGCGCTTGATGAAGTCCTCGATGGTCTTCACCGGGGACTTGAGCTCGAACCTCACGCGCACCTGTGAGGGGGAAGGAGAGAGGGAGAAGGAGAGAGGGGGAAGGAGAGAGGGAGAAGGAGAGAGGGGGAAGGAGAGAGGGAGAAGGAGAGAGGGGGAAGGAGAGAGGGAGAAAGAGAGAGGGGGAAGGAGAGAGGGAGAAAGAGAGAGGGAGAAAGAGAGAGGGGGAAGGAGAGAGGGAGAAGGAGAGAGGGGGAAGGAGAGAGGGGGAAGGAGAGAAGGAGAAGGAGAGAGGGGGAAGGAGAGAGGGGGAAGGAGAGAGGGAGAAAGAGAGAGGGGGAAGGAGAGAGGGAGAAAGAGAGAAGGGGAAGGAGAGAGGGAGAAATAGAGAGGGGGAAGGAGAGAGGGAGAAGGAGAGAGGGAGAAGGAGAGAGGGAGAAGGAGAGAGGGAGAAGGAGAGAGGGAGAAAGAGAGAGGGAGAAGGAGAGAGGGAGAAGGAGAGAGGGAGAAGGAGAGAGGGAGAAAGAGAGAGGGAGAAGGAGAGAGGGAGAAGGAGAGAGGGAGAAGGAGAGAGGGAGAAGGAGAGAGGGAGAAGGAGAGAAGGAGAAGGAGAGAGGGAGAAGGAGAGAGGGAGAAGGAGAGAAGGAGAAGGAGAGAGGGAGAAAGAGAGAGGGAGACAGAGTTCAGCAGAGTAGGGTAAGAGGAGTACACAAAGGGTAAGAAAGGGACTTCAGCACCCAGCGTTTTGAACTGGGGCAGGCGGCTGTGGCGCAGGAGGTAGAGCCGCCGTCTGATGATCGCAAGGTCGGCAGATCGGCGGTTCGAGCCCCGGCTGGCCACATGTCGAAGTGTCCTTGGGCAAGACAGTTGAACCCCAAATTGCTCCCAGTGAGCCGGCCGGCGCCTTGCATGGCAGCTTGCCGCCATTGGTGTGTGAATGTGTGTGTGAATGGGTGAATGAGAGGCCGTTGTAAAGCGCTTTGGAGCAGCTTTGGAGCAGCAAAAAAGGCGCTATATAAGTGCAGTCCATTTACCATTTACTGTTGACTTTACTCTGCATTCATTAATTACACAATTTAGTATCCTTTTCAACTAACTTGTGACTTTAATGACCAACAAAGTTGAAAAAGGTACAAACACACCTTCCCATTATGATCCTGTCACCATCTGTACTCAACGTAGAAGTACTGCAATGGCACTCTCTCTGAGTTGGACTCTCTCTCTATCCCACGGGGACCAGCACAGAACAGCAGCTCTCGCATATAAATCATTCAGAGACGGGCTTAGGCACAACAGCAGCTGAAGTGCACAATTACAACGGGACAAAGGAAACCCATAAAAAAAAAAAAGAGAACAATATGAAAGAGCAACGGGGGCGCGCGCTGCCTCAAAGCATACATGTGCTATTATTACAGATATTTACATGTTCTATCGAATCATCAGATAACCTCCAAACAAAACAGAATACATAAATAATAATATAGGGTACAAATCTATAAAGAATAATAATAATAATAATAATAATGCAGGGAGTTTGACATGGGTTTGGATGGGGGTAGAGCTGACCAACACAGCTGGACAGGAAAT
>NC_137677.1:1760586-1813086 GCF_963989245.1 Nansenia antarctica
TACTAATAGGGGGCTTGAGCCTTTGGCCCCCTGACGGAGGGCAGACTTGACACATCCCGGCCGTTAGGGATTAATAACGGCGTCCCCCTGGGCCCTTTTCCCAGATGTTCGTTCGACACGGTTCACAGCTCGGCCCTGCTCACCGAATGGATCACAATCAGGGAACTGGGAGAGAGAGTGATTCCTCTTTTCACGCAGCAAGGTACTAGTGAGATTAGACTGGGTGCCGTCGCCCGGCCGTAATGTAATAAAACATGGCGTCGACAAGCCCCCCCCCGCCCCCCCGCGCGCTCGCTAACCAACCGCACTCCACTGTAGCCTGGCAACCGAATGCTGGCAGCATCTGGTCTCTATCAAACCTGGGAATAAATGTCATAATTATGTGGGTTCCCGGCGTCAGCTGACTGCCAGCCAGCCAGCCAAGCCCCCTCAACTGTGAGAACTGAGGACTTCATCTCATCTCCTAGGAGCAGCAGAAAGGCTCCACACAACATGTGGAGCAGAAGACAACACAGGCATATCTTCAGACACCCGTTTCAACGTTGAGAACAGGCCTACGGTAGTTCCCCCAGGCCTATGCCCTGGACAACGTGTTGAGGTTGTTACCGGTCACACGCCATTAGTTATAGACAAATAGATACACACAGTGTGTAAGCTTCTAGTTCTAGGCAGAGATTATGTGCATTTAAATGCATAATGTTGTTCCCTGGCCAGTGCCCACCAGTGGGTGTACAGACTGTCCTCAGATTCAAGATTCAAGATAGCTTTATTGTCTGTCACACAGTGACAGAAATTCTCCTTCGACAGGCAGAAGTGCAGCTCAAGAATACAGTTCCACATTAAAAACACACACAGGTCACATACATTAATACATACAATAAAAAACAGACAGACATAGCAGTGTTTATAAAATGTAGTGCCTATTTAAAAAGTCCAGTCATTTAAAAAAGTGTGTCAGTGTGTCGTATTAATCCAAAACTACTGATAGCTTCAACGCAGGCTTCTGACACACTACCACCACACCATTCACAGTACATCCTCAGACAAAAGATGATATTAAGCTCTGTAGGTGCCTGAGATCGTCGAAACAATTTCTAAAGTGCATCAGAAAGTGAGGAGAGGAAAGCAACGCTAAAAAAGACAGGCTGTGTAAATATGCAGGAGGGTTCTTTGGATAATTAGACAACATGATATTAGAGTTGAATAGTAATCTGAATAACGCTAGTGCAAGTGAAACGCAAAGGCAAGGCTAGACGAGGACTTTGTTAAACTTCAGTTTGTGGGTCAGAAACGCCCAGTTACTCATCCAGTTACTTAGATTTCAGCTGTTCGTTCGTTTTTAAACCACCACAGGCAACCACGAGAAAGACCTATCTACATCTCGTGACGTTAGAATTATATGGTTCTATCTCTATTTTTGGTCAAAATTGAGTTTTTTTACATAATCTGATCCATTAGGTGTTTATTAATGCCTGAGTGGTGTTATTTTTAAAATGTTGACATTTTTGAGTTAGTAATTCATAAAATACAAAGGCTCCATCTCACAAAACATAATGGAATGTAAAAACCTTGACGCTCAATATCTCTGAACTGCCCTAAACGGAGATAGAACCGTAGAACTTAGATCATTCTAAGCTCACAATCTATTACCAGCTGTGATTTATTATGATGAACAAAAAGAAAGATGAACCGTGCTAGGTAGGTAATTAAGCTTTGGTGTAATTAAGAGGGACCAGAGTGAAGGAAAGACTGTGTACTCACATGTACCCACGAAACCGGTTCAGGTCATTATTGGGCTTCTCACATTCAATGACGCTGTTGTACTTTGACGGGTCAAAATCACAATCCTGCAAGTAGAAAAACGTCATTTATTCATTCTGTCCTTAAAAACAATAGCTAGCTTCTGTGCTAGGCTATATGACTCAGTCCACAAACCAAAACAAACCAAAACAGATTGACGATGACTCATTAAGAAGAGATACGGACGTATCGTCACGTGTGTGAACAGGAAAACAAACTTTTTAAAATCGAGTTTCTGAGGACTGAGAGAGGGCTGTCAGAGTGTGATAGCGTGTGTGGGATGTTGATAAACAGACTGGCTGTAATCACAAGGTCTAGAAGCTTTCTGACACGTCACAGTTTGCTCTCGGCTCGGGGTCAGAAGGGCTAATATGCAATCTGAACAAGTTAGCTTTGACCGTCGTCTCCCTCTTCATCACATATTGATGACCCTGGCGCTGACAAACAAGGCCTGTGGAGGGGAGTACATTGTGGGGGGGGGGGGTGACACCTTGGTGTTTTGTCAGAGATTTGGCAGGCCACTTTAGCTGGGCAAAGAGCGGACCAGCTGAACACACCGACACAAAAACAAACACCTCTCAATCCCCCAAGTCACCAACTCAATGTGAGAAAATCGGCGCCTGATAAAAACCAATAAAAGACAAAGATTACGAAAGCGTAATACTGAGAAAGTCCTTGTATGGGTTTCACAATGTGTTCACCTCATCTTCATTCTCTCCAGCACCATAGGAGAGTCTACGTTATGTACAGAAGGGCAACTGTCTACATTCTGTAGTAGAACAGAGAAGAGTTCCTAAGGAAATTACTTAGAATGCTTCTGATGTTTGACTACAGAATGTAGAAAGTCTGTTTTCACATCCTGGAGATAATGAACATGAGGTTAAACATGGTCAAGTGCCCCTTTTCCAGATCTCTATTGAGAATGTGTTTCAGGGTGTGTTATCACTAGAACATTAGGGTGTGTTATCACTAGAACATTAGGGTGTGTTCTCACTAGAACATTTGCTTCACTTGGAATCGGAGTTTAGGATAAAATTCGCTTTACTCTGCGTCGTTTGGAGCGGTGAGAACGCGCATTCGAAGTCGCTCCCGGAGCAAACAACCGACGGATGCTCCGGTTAAAAACGACGCATCGAAGCTGTCCGTAGGAAAACAACAGCGCATGCGTGTTGATCTGGATAAGAGCGGGACGAACGGGCGATTTTAAATTTTTCTGACCAATCAACTACCACGTCTGTTGCTTCGATTGCGTATGTTACTTCGTTTGCATAAAGGGTTGTGAGAACATAACCTTAGTCACAGGGTTAGGCCCAGCATAGTACAGTATTGTAATTGATGATTAAGCCACAGCCTCTGCTACAGCCTTTTCCTCATATTAGCGTCACGCAGATATCATATATCTGTCATCCTCCAGGTGATGAAATTAGGGATTTCACTGCCATACAGACAAAAAAGGAAGCGAATTGGCATTCTCTTGGTTCCAGCTTGATTAATCTCCGCGTAAATAGACGTGGTCGGACTGATTTCCTTGCAGGATCTCGTTTCCAAGACCTAGCACCTCATGTTTTGACCGAATAACTGAAATGTAAGACCTTTTCAGGCCTTGTAAATCGGATTGCTGGATTTTAGACTTAAAGGCTTTTTAAGACCAGCGCGGGAACCCTGCAGATATGAACCAAAACAAGAGTGGAAGGCTGTGGGATGCGAGTTGGTCGTCAGTCTCACCAGGTCGATGAAGCTGCGGACCACCTGCCTCTGCTTCAGGTTGGTCTCCCCGTCCAGGGTGGCCGTCTCTATGTGACACAGCCGGTCCGGGTCACTGGAGCTCAGCAGCAGAACGTCCGCGGGCAGGATCTCGTTGCAGCGCAGCCTGATGAAGTCGCCCACGTGGATCTCCTTCCAGAACTTCTCCACATACTGCCTCATAGTCCTACAGGCGGGGAGGGGGGATGAAAACAAACAGTTTGTGAGCTTAGAATGATAAGGTTCCATCTTAGAATGATAAGGTTCTATCTTAGAATGATAAGGTTCTATCTCCGTTTAGGGTAGTTCAGAGATATTGAGCGTCAAAGTTTTTACATTCCATTATGTTTTGTGAGATGGAACCTTTGTATTTTATTAATTACTAACTAAAAAATGTCAACATTTTAAAAATAACACCACACAGGCATTAATAAACACCTAATGGATCAGATTATGTAAAAAAAAAACTAAATTTTGACAAAAATTGAGATAGAACCTTATAATTCTAACGTCACAAGTTATCTTTCCATGTCTAATATCAACTACAGTGGAGGAATGTGCTGCTTTTCTTTTCCTAAGAGCTTGTAGATGGAAGGCGAACAGGTCCCATATGTATGTACGGCCGTGCTCTTGAGCAGAACAACCTTTGGACTGACTGAACACGGGTGTTGGAAAAGATGTCCCAATAGGAGCAGCCTGTTTGTGAATGACTATACCAAACTCCCTCAATAACATCACTGAGAAATATAATCAAAATAAGAACACAGTAAACACATGTAAACTCTAGTGCCCTGAGTTTAATAGAATGTCATTCAGGTGATGAGTAAGACAGTATGACATTCCTTCCTGGTTGAAGGAAAGGGAACATCACTGGGAAAAGACGTGAAAGAAAGAAAGAAAGAAAGAAAGACAGAAAGAAAGAAAGAAAGGCTTTAGGCTGTAATGCTCAGTGTTGGTCTCGGTCCCAATTTCCCGCCAAAGAAAACGTAGAGTGCTCTTTTTTTCGTGGCCGAAACGGAAACTATGACAATAAGCTACGCCACACACACAAAACGATCAACCCCTCTAATATACTTTCATTCTTTCTGGGACATTTTTATAGGTTACATGACACTAAGCATGATGAATCTTCAGATGGATACAGTACTAAACTGCGAAGTGTATGTAATTGAAAAGCAGTGACTGTTGAACCGAACAGGGGACCTTTTTGACAGGGTTAAACAGACATGCTGTTGGATCCCCCCATGGAGACAGGAAGCTTCACACTCACTCGCCACAACACATTGTTTTTCAGGGAATTATTTCCCTCAAAGGAGGCTAGCTATTCTTAGCCCAGTTGTAAAGTTAAAGGCCTATACACTGGAGTCACCATACGACAACTGTCCTTAGTCTGAGTATGTCTAAAAGGAGTACACACCCAGCTCAACAATAAACTAAGTAACAATAGAATATATAAAAGTAACAATAGAATATATTTAACACCTAGTCTACTTGTGTTTGGCCCTCAACAAGAGAACACGAACACAGGAAATGTTAGATGGAGGCGTATGTTTTGTGTAATACTATTGTTTTGGCAAAATTAAGTGTCTTGGCAATCATGAGTAGCACATTCTGCTAGCTTCAGCATGGGAGTATTTCAGTGTGTTACTCAATCTTGTCTGAGAGACTAATGAGCACAGAGGGTGATATGGTGTTTACACTCAATAGCCCCATTTCCACTTCGCGGAAGAACACGGCGCATGCCAACGCCAATTGCTTTTCCATTGTCCAGATCACCTTACGAGCGAGAGGGCTTGTGAAAACTGCTGTTTATCAAAAACGAGGTATTGCTAGTTTGAGTGATGTATTTGGGGATAATCACATGGCTTTGAGGGAGGAGTGAGGTTATTGTTTATGAATTAGCTACTGCATGGTTCGTTCACATCCCTAAGCACTGCACTAGTGTATACACTTGAAGAATTAGTAGTTCATCATTCTTGACATATTAGTTCCTGGTCCGAAAAAAAAGCCTATTTTCTATTCGCTCATATTTTTTAAGAGTTTTTAAAGAGACTGTTGACTGTGTTGAGTCATGTCATGGTGGCAATTGGCCAAATGTTCTTCAACACTAATAAACATTAGTCGCTTTCTGACAGAGGTGGCAGCGTGTGCCAAAGCCTGGTGCTTCAAGCCTAGTGAACAAGTCCAGTTTCATTCCCACAGTCGGCCTTTCTAGTCCCATCCCATAGTATGATCTCTAGTTTGTTTACATTCTAACAATGTGTTACAAGCCATGTGGAGACTAGAAACACCTCAAATAGCCTCTGGTTACCAAACAGGTTCTGGTAACAATTAAGCAATTTTATTTGAAAAAAAAAAAAAGCATTATTCAAATAAATTTTACTGTATAGATACACAGCAAGCTATAACTTGGGATTATGCTAGCCACCCACCAAGTTCGCTAGCCAACTGAAGTAAAGCTCTGTTGAAGCCAAGGAGTGTGTGGAAAAACAAATGGTCCTTGGCATGCGCTGGCACGCACAGTTAGCCCCGCTGTGGAAATTGGGCTACTGGCTCCGCTGTCGTAAAGCGGTTATTGTGATGCTCCTCTATTCCTTTAATTACTAGTGCAACTAGTAGGCTAAGTAGTGCAAAATGAAATGTTGTTTCAGACTAACCAACACCCAAACGTCCTTCCCTGAGGACACAGAACAATAAGCATACAGCGCATCAACATATGTTTACTGTACAGTATTAGATAGATAGTACATAGAAAATGTTCCAGAGGGAATTTCAATCCCTCCAAAAGAGTTATAATATTTTGGGACCATGACTCATGAGACAGAGGTCAATCAATCTACAAAAAACAAGTTAACCTATTATAACCCTGTTTGGCATAAGTGAATGCAAAGTTCAGTAGAAAAAAATGTATCTGACATTTTCTTAACGCAGGCCATATTCCATATATGATCCATTTCCAAATATGATCCATTTTGATAACTCTGGATATCTCCCACCCCCCCCCCCCCAGTGTAAGCCCCTCTGCTGCACTGTAAGGCAATGACCCTTATGAATAATGGGAGTCATGATCAGCTGTGGGCGGGTTGGGTGTCTTTTGTGGTCACATAAATAGGCCTTAAATGAAAGAAAAGCATGGGGGAAATGATAATGACATCCACATACCTGTAGGTGACCAAAGGAAGGTAAAACAACAAACAGAGCATTATTTTTCTAATGTTTTGACTTCACATTTCCTTCATCTTAGAATAATTGTTGCCTGGTTTGTAAAGGGGACATTTCTGCAAAAATATTGACCACAGCAGCAGTCACAGAAGAAAATTCAATTATGTCCAACCTTGAGAAGAGCTTCAGTCAAGGCCTAGCTCACATTTAAAAGTCACAAAACACTGAGCCTTTTGATAACCATGAATCATGCCCTGTACATGGCTGACAGTGCTGCTTTTCATTAGGGAAATACAGCGTCTCTACACAGAGACTGGGGAAAATAAATACAACTTTAGGAACGATCAGGGAACCTTTCAGAGAAATCAAAAGGTTAAAAAAGTATCTTTCAAGTAAGTGTTGAGACAAGAAAAAATTGCACTGCCCTACACAGCAAAAAACCTCTGCCTTTGCTACACTAACACCGTACAGCCACTGATCGATATGGTCGATTCTGTGGGTCAGATGAATGATTTGCACCTACAAAGCATTTATTTTTGTCGCATTACAATTCAGCATTTTGCTAAAAAAAAAAAGTGCAAAACTAATGGATATCTGGATGTTGTTAATACATTTCTCCGCCCACTTACAATATGCCACAAGTTAGTGGCGATTGGTTTTGAGTCAAGTGTCAGTGCCCCCAAAAACATAACAATGATTCAATTCATCCAACTCTCTATTTCGCCTTCCTCATACTGAAACAGATAGTGAGTAACATGAGTTGCTGTAACATGAATCACAGCAACTCAAGGGACATGGGTCATTACTCTGTGTCATGGCTGGACAATGTCATGGTAGCAGCAACAACAGTTAACCTGCATTAAGAGGATGTACTCTGGAAACTGGGCTACCTATAGATAAGATGATGTCTCTCTCCATAGAAAGGTCAACACAACCCTGTGGGACTCCTAAATAAACATGTAACAGTCACTGGGACACATTAACTGGCATTCTTTGCCATCATTTCCAAACACCAAGTGTGTAGCAGATGTCTGTTCAACTGCTGGATTTGTTTTTCCAAATAAAACTCTTAACCTGTCTGAAGTGACATGTATGTATATATATCCAGGTTATTTTCATTGAGCCGAAATCTCTTTCACAAGAGAAACATGGATACCACGTTATGTAGTGTGTCCATGGAGCCAATGTGTAGCAATTGAAATCCCATAAGCACAAAATGCAGGCCTATACCTTAAAGGTGTTGTCATCGTCTGGGGTAAGACTACTTGAATGAACAAAACAGGTATAATTAAAAACCCCAAATCAAATCTCCTTTCCTCCCTTGTACAAGACCCAACCTGAGGCCTTGGTATGTAAACCATCACCACCAGTCTACTTCACTACTTCAGTAGCCGTCACTGTTTCCCCCCAGTGTGTAAGTTCATGTCTTCTGGGTCAATACTGTCTGGATTTAGAAGATTGTGGATAGTAGTTGTTTGTTTAGTTCTCCGGTTCAAGATAATGGAGCATAATAGATGATGTTAAAAGGGTTGAAGTATATAATCTACCTATATCCATATCTACCATCTAGCCTTTATGTTTGAGGTATATTTTACCTGTTATATTATTATAATATATTATATAATCTACCCTTATCCATATCTACCATCTAGCCTTTATGTTTGAGGTATATTTACCTGTTAAAAGGTTTGTTAAGTTAATCTAGGTGACTCGTTAGAATGATGGCTGGGTTTGACAACAGAGCAACTTGTTGATCCACCGAGACAGTATTGTTGATAAACAGAGAGAGAGAGACATACAGTATAGTTGATCAACAGAGTTGCCACAGGGGCATACAGTATTGTTGATAAACAGAGACAGACACACATACAGTATAGTTGATCAACAGAGGCAGATACAGTTCTCCGGTTCAAGATAATGGAGCATAATAGATGATGTTAAAAGGTTTGAAGTGAATCTAGGTGACTCGTTAGAAGAATGATGGCTGGATGTGACACCAGAGCAACTTGTTGATACACAGAGACAGTATAGTTGATCAACAGAGTTGCCACAGGGGCATACAGTATTGTTGATAAACAGAGAGAGAGGCATACAGTATAGTTGATAAAACAGAGTTGCCACAGAGACATACACACGTAGAGTATTGATACACAGAGGCAGATACAATAGCGATGTTGCAACAATAGTAGCGGAGTGAAACAGAAACATTGTAACTAAATTGTATCCGTTTGATGCAAGAAACGTGTTGACTCAACAAGCATCTATCTATCTCCCCCAGTAGGCCAGGCCAGTGAACACGGCCAGTTAGTATACATACCTGCTATAAACCAGACAATCCATGTGGTTGATCTCCTTATCGGACCGGTGTCTCCTGTAATCCTCCCAGAGGTCTTTGATCGCGGTGACGGACAGAATGAACACCACCGGGGCCAGGGCCAGCTCCGGCTGGAAGGCGCTGACCACCGGGACGAAGTTGAGCAAAGCGATGAACACGAAGTACACGTTGGCGAACCTGTGGAACTGCTCGAAGAGGTTCTTCGGCAGGAACGAGAGCAGGGTGTATTTGGTGGTTTTAATCTTATTGTTGGCATAGTGTCTGTTCGGGACGTCCTCTCCCTTGGCCCGATGGTCGGTCAGGAGGATGTTTGAATGCACGGTCCTGGTTTTGCCTTTCTCCTTCTTGGTTCTCTTCTTGGGCTTTTTAACATCATCAGAACCTTTCAGAACCATTCCGGGTTCACCTCCAACATCTCGCGCCATACTTTTTTGGCGTCAAAAACTTTTCCAAACTTTTTAGTTTTTCTTAACTCCGCTTTTTAGAAATAGATCATAGATCCTAGTATGCATCCATGCTGCTTGACTTTCATCTGTAGAATGAAAAGATCATCCCCCTATTTCCACGCAAACTTCTCCCTTTTACACTCATATCTTCGCTTTCTTTATTTCTCTTCTTTCCACATTTTAGGTTCTAAGGGGAAAGTTTTTTGGATCTATTTTGAATGCAGCTGGATGAGGATGCTTTGAAAGCGAGTAGATCTACTAACTACAACCAAACTACAAACTTTGACACCATAATCATCGATCTCTAGAACATATGGATGCACTTAAAGCCATGCATTGGGCCCAAGCGATGGCTATGCACGTGCATTAAGGAGCAGTGGAGTTGTGCAGTTTCAGCGCAAAGTGGATAAGTGCAGAGCTGAGAGACGGGCCGCGCGTCATCTCTGACGACATCTGACCGATATGCTCCGCCTCCAACTAAATAGAGTTTTTTTTGGTGATGGAAGTGCCACGCGGTATTATCTGAGTTCACGGTGTCCTACCGGGAAGTCCTACAGTACAATCACCTCTCTGCAATCACAAGTTCACTGTTATGACATCTGATCATCTTGGAATGCTTTGGAATCGATTTGACAAAAGATTAAAAACATTCAAATTTTGTTCAAAATTGCACAAATGAATGTGCAATAATACTATGTGCAATATGACAACCCTAGGGTACATAAGGTTCGGAGATAGGAAATGTTAGGATATTTATAGCATAGCATAGAGTACAGCACAGTGTTTTATCTGTATAGTATAGTATAGTAGATAGTGTACATAGCCTTTATTTATGTAAACCAGCTCTTTTCCCTTCTTGTTTTTAGTCTTTTTTTCCAAGCACCAGGGGAGCCCCCCCTCCCAAATGTCGTTGTTTGGTACCTGTACTATATCAATGACAATAAAGACCATTCATTCATTCATTCATTCATTCATTCAAATTATAACAAGATTGCTTATCACTGTTGTATTCAGTTGTGTGGAGTATATCAATACTTGCTTTGTGTTGGTCTGATATGAAGTTAGGCCTAAACAGTATACTGTTCTCTTGACATGTTGCTGTTATTTCCTTCATACTGCTTATAAAGACACTTAGATTGATTTATAGTCTACATTATGAACTTGAGATGGAGGAGGCTACTGGAAAGCTTGTTTTAATCATATGAAAATAGTTAGTGAGTCAGGGAATACAAACCATCAGTGCAAATAAGGTGTCAGTAAGGTTATCTGTGCAGAGGCCTACTGCAGATGTGGTCTGAATACCAGATCCATAGTCCTCTAACATGTTCTGTTTCATCTTTCGTGAGTTTAGAATGATAAGGTTCTATCTCCGTCTAGGGTAGTTCAGAGATATTGAGCGTCAAAGTTTTTACATTCCATTATGTTCTGTGAGATGGAACCTTTGTATTTTATTCATTACTAACTCAAAAATTGTAACATTTAAAAAAACAACACCACACAGGCATTAATGAACACCTAATGGATCAGATTATGTAAAAAACTCAATTTTGACCAAAAATGGAGATAGAACCTTATAATTCTAACGTCACGATTTAAAGTCCACCAACCTTAATGCTGCTTATATCTATGTTTCTTCCTACCACCTTTGCCACTTTGTGATATTGTCTGTGATTAAATTTTGCTATATGTTGTTGATATTGTTCATATGGTGACGTTAGAATTATAAGGTTCTATCAAACATTTTGGTCAAAATTGAGTTTTTTACATAATCTGATCCATTAGGTGTTTATTAATGCCTGTGTGGTGTTATTTTTAAAATGTTGAAATGTTTTAGTCAGTAATTAATAAAATGAATGAATGAATGAATGAATGGACTTTATTGTCATTGCTACAGTACAGGTACCAAACAACGAAATTTAGGAGGGGTGGCTCCCCTGGTGTTAGGAAAGGGAAGAAAAAAAAACTTTTAGAAAAAGAATAAAATCACAAGAAGGTAAGGAGCTGGTTTACATAAATAAAGGCTATGTACACAATCCACTGTACTATACTGCACAGATAGTCAACTAGGGTTGTCATATTGCACAAAAGTATTTTTTCACGTTATTTAAAGTGTCACAGTTTGCAGGCTTGAAATGTACATGTTTGTGCCTCAGCACTAGCTGCCATACAATCCGTCCAGACTGTCCTGGGCCCAGAACTTAGGCCTTTGCTGTGTTCAGGGCCTTGACGGCCCTGTGGTAGAAGCAGTTCTTCAGTCTGTTTGTCTTAGCGGCCGGGGTCCTGTACCTCCTTTTCGAGGGCAGCCTGATAAAGTGTACGTGCCCAGGGTGGGTCGGGTCCCTGGAGATCTTGGAGGCCTTCCTGAGACAGCGTGTGTTGTACAGCTCTTCCAGAGAGGGGAGGGGGGCGCCGGTGATCTTCTGTGCTGTTCTCACGACTCTCTGTAGCGCGTTTCTCTCCGCTGTTGTGCAGCTGTAGAACCAGTTGCAGATGCCGTAGGTGAGGATGCTCTCCACTGCGCCGCGGTAGAAGGCCACCAGTATCTCCTGCTTGTTGTGTTCTTTCCTGAGGCATCTCAGGGTGTATAGCCGCTGTTGTGCCCTCTTGATGGTGCCTTTTGTGTTGTCCTTCCAGGCCAGGTCATCCCGCATGTGATGTCCCAGGAATCGGAGGGTTGAGACTCTCTCCACACTCTCTCCGTCGATGAGCAGGGGCTGGATCTCGGACTTTTTCCTCCTGATCCTCCTGAAATACAAAGGTTCCATCTCACAAAACATAATGGAATGTAAAAACTTTGACGCTCAATATCTCTGAACTACGTTAAACGTTATCATTCTAAGCTCACAATATTTTGTTGATATTGTTCATATGCTGATATTGTTTTAATATTGTTTACATATATTGTATTTCAGCTGCTCGTGAAGTAAGAATTCCCCTGCACCTTTTGAAGGCCTGCTGTAACCTGCGTACGTGACAATAAACTGTGACTTCCACATTTACTTTGATATGTACAAAATAGCCCTTTCAACATAACCATGAAATCACCCCATTATACATACAACCACATCACTCTGGTGGCCAATGGAATGAGAACAGCTCTGATGGAAAAAAGGCTTTGAAAAAAATGTCTCTCCCTCTCTCAGCTGAGAGGCAGGTTGGCTCTGCTCTGAGGAATGAATGACCATATATTTTACACTGCCTCTCTCTCCACCATGGATAAGAAGGTGACTCAGCGCTGTCACTGGCCCTTTCTGAGGTCAGGTTAGGAGGCCTGTTGTCTCAGGTCCAGCTCCCTCTGGCCATCCATCATTGGGGAAATTGAATCGTTCCCCATGCCAAAATGCCACAGAGTCCAATCAACCATTACTTTTTAGCCCAACAGCTGGATGGTCATATTGCAAATCACAGTGAACAGCCCCTGAGATAGGCGGTTGATTTATCTCCTCCGGGGCCTCTGGTGGTTAAGTGGCCGAGCTCTCTCTGGAAGTGCTGATATCTGGGGGTTCAAGTCCACTGCTTTCTTTGAGTTTCCTGTGAAACTACCCCAGGGCTCCTGGTGTCCATGTTACAATATGTACTGTATGTATCTCCTTTTTGACTGGATGTTAAGACTTTCATATACTGTACAACATACGTGATAGCCCTGATGTGATGGGGTTGTACTTATGTGTTCTGACTGCAAACAACACGTTTTTATTACCTCTGTGGTCCAAGATGGTTGAATGGTTGAGCAGACTGGATATATGATATATGATGTATCAGCCATTCATTCGGGGACACATGAATTGACTATATATCAATCATTTTAAAAGTGGAAAAATGTATGTACCAATCTCAGATTTCCCCTGTAATGGTTCTTGCCTGTGTGATGTTGCATCCTGCTTTATGGGGATGAGATCCACAATGGACTCCAAGGCTCCATGTGATGACCTCGCTAGAGTTGCTGACTCAAGATGCCTAAATTGGCTCTCTGACAGATTAATCTATGTACCTTACCTAAAACAGCCCGTTCTCAACCACAGGGTTCCCGCGCTGGTCTTAAAAAGCCTTAAAGTCTAAAATCTGATTGATGAGGCCTAGAAAAGTCTTACATTTCAGTTATTCGGCCTAAAAATTAGGTGCTAGGTCTTAAAAATTAGATCCTGCAAGGAAATCAGTCCGACCACATCTATTTACGCGGAAATTAATCAAGCTGGAACCAAAAAAATGCCAATTCGCTTCCTTTTTTGTCTGTATGGCAGTGAAATCCCTAATTTCATCACCTCCAGGATGACAAAAAGCTATGGTGTCGCGAATAGGTCTAAAATTCTACTCAAAGAGGTAAAAAAAAGGTCTTAAATTTGACTTGAAACTAGTAGGAACCCTGCAACCATTTGAATATGCAGGGATGGAGAGAGTCTGAGGTCATGGGCAGGTGCAAGTGAAAGGCCAGTATGATTGGCTGCCCTTTGCCCCCCCCCCTTGAGGCCCTGTTTAAAAGTAGGGCTTTGGGGAGGGCCAGGAAGATCATGGCTGACCCCGCACACCCAGGACACGGTCTCTTCGCTCCCCTCAGGCAGGAGGCTGCATCACTAAAAACTGTGAAGGCCCGACATTCACACAGCTTTTTCCCCACAGCCATCCGGCTCCTAAATGCTGCTGCCCCCCCCCCTGACCTGACCCCTATCTATCTACCCTCCCTCCACCCCCACCCAGAGAGCTTTGGACTGTCTGGACATGAACACTTGAACACTTGATCTCCGCACTAATACTAATTAATTATACTAATACTAATTATGACTCTTGCACTATGATGTTGGTTTGTCCTGTCTTGTCCTGTCTTGCACCTGTCCTGCTGTAAACTGCGCTCCACTGTCCCAAACCAAATTCCTAACATGTTTACATGTCATGGCAATAAAGTCTTCTGATTCTGATTCTGATTCTGATGAAGATGAAGATGCAATATATGTATTATATTTTGTTTTGTTAACTGGTCACTATTAGTTGTTGGACAGGCAATACACTTTCAAGTGTAATACTGAAGCTATGCTTTCATGATCAATTATTCAGATAAATATTGAAGGAAGTGAATAATGATTCCATTCATTAGCATCTCATTTACAAAGAAAACCGTTGTCTCTGGATTAACTGCCATGACTTCTGGTAATTCTTAACTCAAAATCACGTAAATTGTTTTATAATATCCATCATCATATTGTAACTTTTCTTCTTTAAAAAAAAATCTGTAGCACTTTGAGACTTCTAAATGTAAAGAGCATTACAAATAACATTTATTATTATTATTATTATTATTATTATTATTATTATTATTATTATTATTATGAAGAACATTCAGTGAAGAACATTCAGTGATTAGTTCAAAAAGTGTTTTCTAAAATCTGGTGTCAGGTATAGGACACTGGCTTGTATGTGCCTATTTGGTTTGTTTACAAGGATATGCACATTTAGAAAACGTAGCATATGCACGTTTTCACATTTTCAGTGTGGTCAGTGAGGGCAAACTAAATTCTGGACATTTAACTCGTAACCCTGTTAGGTTTATTGATATGACCAATTCATAAACAGGCGTTTTCTCTGTCACTATGCAATGTCATTGCTGTTCCTCGTTCTCCACAGTGTAGATATGACGACACCCAGATCAGACAGGATACACGACTCACAGGTGAGACAACGGTTGTCCTTCAACAGGCTCTTCTTTCATGAAAGGTTGTCATGGTTATCACCACACATGCCTGCCAAAAGAATGGAGTCTCTGAACATACAGACTTTGCTACCCTTTTCTATTTAAATATCTCTCCTTCAAAGAACCAAGCCAGAGGACTCGACAGTTATTTCTAATGTGTAACAGGGGTTTGCCAAGTCGTGAGTTTAGAATGATAAGGTTCTATCTCCGTTTAGGGTACTTCAGAGATATTGAGCGTCAAAGTTTTTACATTCCATTACGTTTTGTGAGATGGAACCTTTGTATTTTATGAATTACTAACTCAAAAATGTCAACATTTTAAAAATAACACCACACAGGCATTAATAAACACCTAATGGATCAGATTATGTAAAAAACTCAATTTTGACAAAAATGTAGATAGAACCTTATAATTCTAACGAGTTGCTACCCTAAATATGTGTTGTTATGTATTCTACATATAAATTATTGTATATTGCTCTTATGTATTGGTACACTGCACAGTAATGTGTGTAGGTATGTCTTTTATAAAACCAAGGTAATCCTATCCTCTGTGCAAGTTTACAAAGCTTATGCGTTGTTGGTCAGGAATTTTGTTGACCAACCCATTGAATTTCAGCACATTCACAGTCATTCTCCTGATGAAACTAAAGGTACACTCTGTAACATTCAAGCTTTATGACCTAATGGTTGTAATCACTATGTTTCATCGGTAGCGATCAGGGAATGAGATCTCCTGAAAGAAATATTTAGTTTACAAATTCTGCTATGGAAATGGAAAAGTGCTTTCTACCCGCTGTCCTACCCTATCCTGCCTCTTTGAATCATGGGAACACGCAAGAACACAACAGATAATGTCTGACACTGCAAATCAATTTCAAGTAGTTATATTATTTGGTTTGGAACTGAATTTCATTTCACTGCAGTGGCGAGAGGAGGTGGCAGATTTCCAACAGACTTACAAATCAAAATGTATTGATTCATTTGAGTTATTGCCTGGCTCACCTTTCCAATAAATGTAATAAACACTAAAGCCCCATGAATGATAAAGCATGACTTCCACATTCATACATCTTCACACTGCATATTTGGTGGCCGTTGAGCCACTGCGTCTTTGTAAATGATGAGCTTCATCCAGGCTCAGCAGTACAGCAAGCAGAGGAGTTAATGGCAACGTTTACTGTGAAGTAGCACCCAGCCACCCCCTCTTACAACGAGAGGCCAGGATTCTAGGAGTCTTGAGTGTGCAGTTCTGGTGGTACTCAGGGGACCTAGCTGTGTCTGTGTGAGAGAGACTGGGTTCTGCCATGCCTCTCCGAGCACTAATCAAGTCCAACCAAAATAAAAGAGTGTCTGCCCTCACAGGAGAAGTAATACTCCATCAAAACTGGAAAGAAAAAGGTGATTCTTTGAAGTCTTTGAAGTTTTCCTGAAAGCAGGACAAAATGCTGAGAATGTGAGGTTGGACATTGCTGTACAATTTCCGTAAAATATGAATACATATGAATGATACGGTACATTAGATCTATGAGAACTTTTAATACGGCTGGTGTTCAGCTTCATGTGCAAGCGTGATTCTCAAATGTAGGTAATCGTTATGATCATATTATGATCACTGTTCACTCAATAATCTTGACATTACTGAAGTAGTGTGCCATTTCAGATTTTACTAAGAGTGTACTTGAGTTGCTCTACACTACACACTACTCTGATCTTGTGTCTACATGAAATGGGAATGCCTTGCAGCACACCTTCTTAGCTAACAGATCATTAAACATAGAGAGCTTGCAACCTACCAGGAGAGGGCATGAGACTCCAACTATAATGGTTGACAGTTCCCATAGCAATGTCTGAGATCTGACTGAGAGTGTGTGTGTGTGTGTGTGTGTGTGTGTGTGTGTGCGCGTGTGTGTGTGTGTGTGTGTGTGTGTGTGTGTGTGTGTGTGTGTGTGTGTGTGTGTGTGTGTGTGTGTGTGTGTGTGTGTGTGTGTGTGTGTGTGTGTGTGTGCGTGCGTGCGTGCGTGCGTGCGTGCGTGTGTGGCGGTGGTAGCCTAGAGGTTAGAGAGGCCGGCTAGCAATCGAAAGGTCGCTGGTTCGATCCCCGCCTAGGGAGGGAGCTGCATGTGAGCTGGTGACTGGAGGGTTGCTGGCATCATATCAAGGTGCCTACCACTGCCGTTGTGCCCTTGAGCAAGGCACGTAACCCCTAATTGCTCCAGGGGTGCTGGCTATGGCTGACCCTGTGCCTAGAGCAAAAACTACATTTCATTGTACTCTGTGCATTGACAAAAAGGTTGAATCTAATCTAAGTATGTAGGTGCGTGCGTGCGTGTGCATTGTACATGCGTGCATGCATACTTGAGAAAAGCTCTTTATGCCCTTTCTGTTATTGCATTTATTTCACTCAGTCTGTTCCTGTGTTTCACTACCACATTGTGTCAAACCTCAATAGACAATAGACTTATAATATCAGTGGTTTGCAGAGAGAATCTGATAGACTGCCGTGTCATTCTGAACTCAAGACTGTGGAGGTGTATCAAGCCGTGGCGGTATTTAAGACAAAACATTTCCACCCACTAGCTACCCACAGCTTGCCGCCATTGGTGTGTGAATGTGTGTGTGAATGGGGCAATGAGAGGCCGTTGTCAAGCGCTTTGGAGCAGCAAAAAAGGAGCTATATAAGTGCAGTCGATTTACCATTTACCAATATCAAGTCAGATTTTGGGCATTTAGCATTACTGAAGTTGGCAGCATGCAGTAGGTAGCGATTCCCAGATTTAGCTTATGGACATTGATAAATTAGGATGTCTCGGGGCTGAGTTATGTAACAGGAAGGTTACATTTTTTTTTTTTCTTTTTTTTTTTTACAGTTTTTGAAACCTGATAATAGAATGCGCTTGTTGCCTGGAGACTGAGAGGTGCTTGGCTCATCATCAGGGTTAATGTGATGTGAGCGTGCTGCTTGGAGGTCCTGGAAGAGCTGAGATCAATGCCTTTAAAAACAGAACATCTGCGATTTTGTTCATATTTATATTTTTTGGTGACAGAATGTTTCACAGCTACAGTATGGCCTTCATAATGGAACTCAGTTTGTCCTCTGTGTAGCCCCTCACATTTGTGACAGGGTCTGATGAAAAGGTCCGCAAGTCTTTTTTCAGTTTGTCATTTTTCAGTTTGCATTTTGCA
Organism: Nansenia antarctica; assembly: GCF_963989245.1. Lineage (NCBI taxonomy): Eukaryota > Metazoa > Chordata > Actinopteri > Argentiniformes > Microstomatidae > Nansenia > Nansenia antarctica. The sequence continues at coordinate 1,778,942 of NC_137677.1, forward strand.
GTTTGCAGATTATGAAAGGGTAAGCTTTGAAATGATGTGTCATACATAGAAATCTGAAACAAGTTGAAGAAGTTGCACATTTGACACATTTGCATGCACAGACGTAACTGTGTATACAGGCATATGCTGTTAGAATTGGAATATTGTGACATGTAAACACCTTAAGCGGAATATGACCCTTTTCGGAATGTTCATATTTATATGTTTTGGTGACAGAATGTTTCACAGCGATGGCCTTCATAACGGAACTCAGCTCATCCTCTGTGTAGCCCCTCCATTCCACAGCTCAATGGGGAGTCAGACGTCTCGTTATTCCCATTGTATTACGTTCTGCAAGGGAATGTTTTGAGTCTGGTTCGTTAGGTCATTGGAGAAAGTATAAACATTCCTGGATCCCTATTGTGTCAATAACAGACAAACCCCATCGTTGCCCTAAACATGAATTCAATCATTGTAGTTTAGTTTAGTCTAGTTAAGATTATATTAGTTTAGTTTAGTTTAGTTCTTAAGGTGTTTACATGTCACAATATTCTGATTCTAACAGGCATATGCCAGGGGTCTTAATCGGAATATTGCTGAATCGGAATATGGCCTTAAGCGGGTTCGGTACGTGTTTACATGACTCTTGCCCAGTCTGAATATTGAGCATATTCCGCTTAATACAGGAATATCAGTGTGCATGTCAATAATAGAATGGTATAAAATAATAATGTTGTGTCCGTGTGTATGCATTTATCATTATAGTCCATAAAGCATCTAGTGGGACTTCGGTGTAGTTCCTTCCCATCCCATCTGGGCATCAAAGCTGTAATAAAAAAAACAAGACAGTACATTTAAAATGATTGCCCACTGTTACCAACACACTATTTTTAGGAAATACTATGTTGATAAAAATATAATTGCTAATACAATGACAATGACAAATACCTGAAGTGCTGGTGACTCACCTCTCAGAACCTCTCACCTCGTCATTCTGTAAGACACATTTCAGGTCAGAGGTGTGGACACTTCTCTAGTGTAGGCTTGCATGTGTAGAGATCTGAAAAATGTATAAACAGAAACCAAAAGTGTGTATTTTTCCACACTTCATTATTTTGTATTTTTGAGAAAATATTGTGGGACCGGTCTTGTTTTGTTGTTTGTTTGAGTGATACTCCTTTTAATTAAATTAAATTAAAATTACTCCTAAGCCAATCAGATCACTTCAGAAGTCATATGTTGAGAATTTGAGGAAGTTGATTGACACACATAATTGAATGATTGAGAGGACCACACAGACACCTGTGGCAGAGTTGGCTGTGTGTTTGGAGAGCGTGCGACAACGACGTATTTATTATCTTGTTATTTAAGTTTGGACTATTGTTTGACGTTTAGCAATTTCGGGTTTTTGTTTCAGTTTAAAGGGTTAGCCGGTTTGTTATTTTTCATTTATGATAAACGTGTACCTTGTACAACGACCAAACCGTGGACGTTCTGCCTGCTACCGGAGCAGCGACTTGTACCCCAGACTGAACCAGAGGATTCGTGAGTTTAGAATGATAAGGTTCTATCTCCGTTTAGAATGATAAGGTTCTATCTCCGTTTAGAATGATAAGGTTCTATCTCCGTTTAGAATGAGAAGGTTCTATCTCCGTTTAGAATGATAAGGTTCTATCTCCGTTTAGAATGATAAGGTTCTATCTCCGTTTAGAATGATAAGGTTCTATCTCCGTTTAGAATGATAAGGTTCTATCTCCGTTTAGGGCAGTTCAGAGATATTGAGCGTCAACGTTTTTACATTCCATTATGTTTTGTGAGATGGAACCTTTGTATTTTATTAATTACTAACTCAAAAATGTCAACATTTAAAAAATAACACCACACAGGCATTAATAAACACCTAATGGATCAGATTATGTAAAAAACTCAATAACGACAAAAATGGAGATAGAACCTTATAATTCTAACGTCACGGATTGTTATCTACATTGCAGCCAGGTGCAACGCGTCAACCCAACCTATCTTACTTCGTCGCTACCAGATCTGCTCCACCTCCACATGGTACCGTGAGTAATTGGGAGTTACCGTGTCAGTCATACCAAGGACTTATTTTTCTTTCTTATGTGCACCAACAAAACCCAAGCGCTTGGTAGAACTCAAACTGTGAATCTAGAACTCTGGCACTCCCTTTATTATTTTTCATTGATTGTAGTAAGGTTGGTTTGTTTCAACTTGATTGTTATTTTTGTTTTGCATACACACACACACACACACACACACACACACACACACACACACACACACACACACACACACACACACACACACACACACACACACACACACACACACACACACACACATACAATGCAAATCTGATTGGTTTGTAAACAAGAAGAGAGTTAGTCAGTTCACCATCAACAGCTAAGACTCAGAATCCTGTTATATCTTAATTTATTGAAATAGTACCTCAGGAGAGGGTTACACATGCTTTCCATAGACTCATGAATATAGTGTAGGCTACTGTACTTGTTGAAGTCATCCTGTACTGTAAGAAGTAGGCTAGTGAAATCATTTCAATTCACAGTATTATTCTACAGCAAATCTACAAATCAATGAATTCATCCTTATTTTTGATTCCACACAACATTACAGTTAATTACGAAAGCATTTACACTTTCAATAATATGTCTAACACACACACACACACACACACACACACACACACACACACACACGTACACCAAACAAAACCGCTTATAAGTCAGCTAACAAAAACAAGCGAACTAACAAGCTAACACCTGTGTGGCTAGTGCACTAGTTAACAAACTAACATGTTTGGCTATGCCATGTAACTCACTGTTGGTGTGTTGGCAACAAACATACAGACTTGTTTGGTTCAAGGCCACTATGCTAGTAACACAGTTGCTTGTCTATGCTAGTAACAGAGCAGACTTGTACATACACGCAGCTTAGTAGCATGTAACTCAAGTCACTTACTCCAAAAACAAAGCAGGTGTATTGACAGACCACAGTCCCGTGAATAATATGTTGATCGAAGAAAACTTTCTCTGGATTGTAAAAATACTACCCCCCCCCAAGTTTGCTAACACATTTAGTGAATGTAAAACTGTTGTTTTTTTATGGAGTGGGTTCTTCATCGCTTACATTTTCGTCCTATTTTCCCATTTTCGTCCTATTCCAAAAACCGCTACATCATAACAACACTTGTTTGGCTTGATTTCTTGGTTCCACACTTCCCGACATGCGGACCTTTTTCATCAAGCCTCGACACATTTCCAAACATGTTTCGGGAGAAAAACATCAAGAAATGAAATGAGAAGTCCTGAACGAGACATACTGTTGAGTTAGGGAGGGCTGAATTAACTGACTGCAGTTCACCTTATTCCCTGACTGCTCATAATGAATCCACAGGATGGATATTACCTTTGTCACATGGATAAGCAATGATTGCCTGGCTCAAAGATCTCCTGGCGAAGCGGGAGTAAACCTGCTGATTCTGTTGAAGTTGCAGATCAATCTCCTGGAATGATGTACCGTGGCTCCCAGACCAGCGCAGTGCAGGATTAGACATTGAATTAGTTATTGCAGATGGCAATACTGGGACACAGTGATAGCCTAATATTCATTTTGTGAGGAAACAGAGGGCTTGTAATAAGATATTTTTCATAAAGTCTAGTGTCACTCTTGCTTATCTTAAACGGAGACCGCTGCAGGTAGCATTTTTTAAATCCAGCTCTTGTGAGCAAGCATGACATGTGAGTCTATGTAAATCTGTCATAAAAAAATATTATTTCTGCATATTTCGATCTGCTTTCTCACGCTTGTGTTCTGCCCTTGTTCAGAGTAGTGATGAGAAGTGATCAGTGTAGGAGAATAACTAAATGTCTCTTGGCCTAACTGTAGTATAGTTACAGTACGCAAGACACCTTTGTTACGAACAAGGCATGTACTGAAGGAAGTGTTATTTTCTCTATACATTACTGTGTTACTGTTTGGGGGCGGCTGTGTCTCAGGAGGTAGAGTCACCGTCTAATGATCACAAGGTTGGTAGATCGGCGGTTCGAGTCGAGCCCCGGCTGGCCACATGTCGAAGTGTCCTTGGGCAAGACACGGAACCCCAAAATTGCTCCCAGTGAGCGGGTTGGCCGGCGCCTTGCATGGCAGCTTGCCGCCATTGGTGTGTGAATGTGTGTGTGGATGGGTGAATGAGAGGCCGTTGTAAAGCGCTTTGGAGCAGCAAAAAAGGTGCTATATAAGTGCAGTCCATTTACCATTTAATCCCTGGGTATCCAGCAGCACCCCTGGGCATTCTGCTGTACAGTGACAGACAGGGAGACGGAGGCGGAGGAACACATGGGAATGGGACACATTCACAAAGGGCTCGGGAGCCGAGGAGAGGCGCTTGGTGGATAGAGCCGGAGTGGGTGATGACTGCCTGTGCGTCGGAGTGTGGGGAGCTCTGGGAGTAACCAGATAACCAGCTTAAATGCTCGTCCGTCAGCGAAAAGAAAGAGAACCAACGTGAATGTGACGGGACATTAAAGAGAGCGAGAGAGCGGTTCACGACCTGCCTCGAGTTGTGAACAACACCTGATTACCATGGAGGGCCCTTGCGGTGTTTATGTTAATCAGAGCACCTATGTGCCAGTTTCTAGCGAGAAAGAGTAATTAATCACACTGCAGCAACGAGGCAAAGGGTGGGCAACAACATCAGTGGGTTTTTAAATTAGCAGGTCTCTGCATATCTAGGTCATGGACGTTGTTTGGAGCTCGCTGAAGTGTTATGGACAGTCAACGCCTGTGTGTCACGAACATCATGCAGTCCTTCCAACCGTTACAGGGGGACTTACTGTATCTGTACTACTTTATATCGTGAGCTTAGAATGATAAGGTTCTATCTCCGTTTAGGGTAGTTCAGAGATATTGAGCGTCAAAGTTTGGCATTAATAAACACCTAATGGATCAGATTATGTAAAAAACTCAATTTTGACAAAAACTGAGATGGAACCTTAACCTCAACAACTAAGCTCACGATATCTAGTGTATTGTCTGCCTGTGTTTCTTAGTTTGAGTGTGTATTTGGAGAAACAGATACTTGGAAGACCACAAGTACGGTACAGAAGGCCTAGCTATACTGTACATTGGATAATTGTGCTGTATCTATCTGGAAATAATTTCAACAGCTTGTGAGTCTTTTCCCCTGGCCTGTTAACAGCACACACCCACTTGAAGCTGCTATCAGAATTATTTGGTTGTGTAAACCTGTCAGTCTGGTGATGAGTGATTGCAGCAGAGCGTGTTAATATGATACAGGGAGGAGAGACACCACAGTAATTATTCAAGCATCCTTCCTCCATCCAGCACTACTTTACAGAGTAGCCATAGTACTTTCCTAATCCGTAACCTGCTTTTGAAACACGCAATTAAGTATAATTACATGTTTTTAGGATTTGGTCAACTTTTGACAATGAACAACCAGCAGTACTGTACCTCTACAAGCATTTAATGATCACATTGTACTGTATATTGTATGCAAAACGCTCCATCACTACCCACCCGATCAATATCAGTAAAGTAAGTAAAATGTATTTATAGAGCACCTTTCGCAGACCAAGGGTCACAAAGTGCTTTACATAACAAGGAAAAAAGACACAATAAAACATAATACAAGAGCGAAAGCCACAGCAGGTTAAAACAGACAAAACAAGTCAAAATAAAAACAAGAAACAGACAAGAGGTGAACAACAGCATCAGCAGGACACAGAGAGACAGGCCCTTGGGGCTATCCAAAAGCCTGTCTATACAACACAGTCTTTAGCTGTTTTTAAAAAAACCTCGACCGAGCCAGCTGATCTAAGATCCAGTAAAATCTGAATCTCAGTCTTTTATACAACCTCAATGGGAAACAATCCTTGACTCACCCAGGAACACAATTCTACAGCATTTTGAATGCAATGCAGTTGACAGTTGAATGGCCATTTGTCTCGGATGAAACAGGGATATGGACAGCGTCAGTGATTTCACCGGTGAAATTCCAGCGTCTAGTACATTACCATCCAGTGTCGGCAAACCAATCTGTGGGACGCCCCAGACATCAAACCATCACATCCTTTTAAAAGGCAGAGACGGTAGCAGCCACATCCGTTAAGCAATATTAAATCAGGACAATATGGAGGAGGCAGGAATTATACTGGTGGTAAAAAGGAGAAAATCAATACTAGGGGAATTCATTTTAAAGCAGCCAGTCAGTGAGACACTCAGCATTATATCTGCTTATTCTCTCTCTCTCTCTCTCTCTCTGATTGTCTCACAGTTGCATTTGCAAGACCACTCCACACTCACACTCACTCCTCACCTTTCTGTCTGGAATTGTGAAGAAAGGATTGGATATTAGTCGTCTTAATATGGAGAGAAACATGAGACCATGTCTGTTATGATCGGTATAGAGGGTACATGTATCCTAGGGTGGATGTCATGGTAATCTAGATTGATTCCATGTCTTGAGTCCATGATTCCTTGTCACTTGTTGTTTTTGTTTTGTTGTTACTTAAAATAACATTATTATGATTTTGACGATGATTACAATTGTTATTGATTACATTTTCTCGACACCCAAAGGTCTCGCATTGTAGGGGGGAGAATTCACCTCATCACTACTGATGTGTAGCCCCCACCTGGGTGTTACCCTAGCAATCATTATGCACTAAACAGCTCACCACAGATCAGCTGTTAGTTAGTACAGTATGGTATCTGCCTATATGACCATTCAGTAGGGTGACACACTGACCGTCATCTCAGAAATGTTCAAACTCTTTGGTTTAAACCCAGGTTGTTTTATTTTTACCTCACACACAGATGTATACATATCTTGATTGAATTCTGGTCTTAGTGTTAATAAAGACGATTGTTGTGGTTTTATGTCATTTTATACTGAGAAATGGAAGTCTCTCTACAGTTTGGTGAATCTAGCAGCACTCAAGGAAGGCCCATTTCCTTCCTGTAAGGGATGGGCCAAGATCTGTGGCGCAGTGAATCATTCTGACTGTGGACAGGGCCCATAACTTGTGTAATCACAGATTTGTATAATATGATTGGTTCCCAAGAATAGTGACCTCATAACCAAGGACAGTTCTATAAATATGAGTCCCACCCATCGTTGGGGGCTTTTGGCTTTTGGGCTATTGCTTTCTTGCTTATTTGTCTGCTCGTTTCTCTCTGCCCTCATGGTTGGCTTAATAAAAAGCCTCTTTGGAGACAATTGATCTAAGCTCTTTGTGCTTTATAAGTTCTACTAAATCTATAATGAATCAATTATATCCCACAACACTATTTCAGAAGACAGATTTCCAAGGCAAACATTGGCAATCTGAGATGAGTAGCCAGATGCAGAGCAGGCTATGAGACACCAGCTCTGATTGGCCAGGAGGCATGCTGTAGGAGCTGGGGCCAGAAGCACCTGGCAGGCTATGAGACACCAGCTCTGATTGGCCAGGAGGCTGTATGCTGTAGGAGCGTGTTAGTAGCCAGCAGCACCTGCCAAGCCTGGCTCCAGGAACAGGCGAGAGAAGGTAGTCCTGCGCCAGGCGGACTGGCTTCATGTCGGTCTTCTAGGCCGTAAATGAAACTGGTAGAGACAGCGTGTGATGAGATTGCCAAACAGACAGATTGGTTTATGGGAAATGATGGCAGAGAAGTGGGTGCTGATTAATGGCATCATGGCATTGACTTGATAAAGCCAGAGCCTCTTTTTTGAGGCGGGGGTCAAAAGCAGGCTTGGCTTGGCCAGCCCAGGAGGTGAAGACAACCTGATTGGAACTTTGGAGTATTGTGACACTCTGTATTGTGACATTCTAGATGATTCTAGGAAACTAGTTTCGAGAAATACTGTTGGGTTCTGATTGAAACTGTGAAGTATTGAGACATTCTAGATCCCTGGAAAATAGTTTCCAGAAAATACTGTTGGGTTCTGAGCGTTTTGCAGTGATGATTAGATGTTTAATGAGAAAGCACATTGACTGAGCGTCTCTCCTCCCAGAGTTTATGAAGTAGCCAGTGGGCCGCTTAATTAAAGAACTATCTACCCCATTTAGATTTAGATGACTTGTAAAATTAGCATCTCTCCTTTAGCCTTTTTTTCTGCTGACAAAAGGTTCCCCCACAGTTTCGTGGTCTTATGCGTCAGTCAGTCAGGTTTGATAGCTAGTTTGGAGCAGTCAGGTGAGGACAGGAGTGGGACGGTGTCTGCTGGCAGCAGGGAGGGGCTGAGTGATGAGAGTTGGGAGATGTGCGTGAATGATTTGATCACCTATGTAGAAGAGACGTTGTTACCAGTGTGCTTTTTTGGGGAGAAGCTGTTGGGAGATTTAGGTGAAAGACAGACTTAATAAATGTCTGGCTCGGCTGAGTGAAACACTATCTTTGATAGATGGGAGAAGGGAAAATGTTCTCCTCGCGACCGGAAAATGTTCTCTTCGGGATGGCATGAAATAGGGTGCAGATGGAAATTCCTGGAAATCCACTGGGGTTACTTTACATTACTGGCTAAGATGCCCTGTTTGATTATTTCACTTAGATTGCATTGTCAGTGTATTGATACAGTATATAACATTATTTAGTTTTATTTGAACAACTGAATGATACTAACACTATGTGTAAAACAATGCAGTGCTCCACCAGGTGGAAATATGGGTAATCTATGCACACTTCTTCTTATTAAAAACTATGTACAGATTAAAAATGCATACGCTCCAGTTTGTTATAACTGTGGAACAGTAGCAATTGAGAAACACCAGTCAGTCTCTCACACACACACACACACACACACACACACACACACACACACACACGCACACACACACAGCGATATAAACACATAAACACACACACACACACACACACAGCGATATAAACACACACACACACACACACACACACACACACACACAAAAACACCAGTCAGTCTCTGCTTGGTACAAGTTCTGCTTATTACAGGATTTAGCTGCCTGGGTCTTTAATGAATAATGCATTCAGAAGTTCTTGCTGCAAAAAAACCAAATAAATCAAAGTAATTAACTCTAATAATTGATTTGTTTCATTCTCCCTTCAAAATTGAGACGTTTCTGCAAAATATGCAGAAACCCGCAGCTGGTGCAGCTCAGAGGAGAACTGCGGGGGAATCGGGTCTTGCATAAACAATTGGCACGTTATGCCAGAGGGGAAGTCACTTTTTAATTATACAGCACACTGGAGTATGGAGCCACACTAGGAACCTTTAATCAATGATTCAATGGTGGCGACATGCCAGAAGACTTCATAGGGCCTATGTGTCACCGTATATAGGGCATGTAAGACCTGTACTGTAACCAGGGAGTAGCTGAAAGGACTGTATAATTTAGGAAGGGGCTGGTTATCTAACTAACTCTAAGCTAAATAGGCAGTGTAGGAGGATACAGGCAGGGGGCGCCAGCAAACCGTTAGACTAGCAGTTACTATCGTTAGCATTAGCATGGAATTAGCATTAGCATTAGCTTTGGAATTAGCATTAGCATTAGCCTTGGAATTAGCATTAGCATTAGCCTTGGAATTAGCATACAAACAACTAACACACGGTAACGGTATCACATATGAACAACACATTTATTTACAGAACTGATGTATACATCCCCAGATATATACATTCCCTCCCCGCCGGCCACACACACACTCAATCACTCACTCATAGTCTCTGGCCTGAACAGGCTTATAGTCCCGGGCTGTGGTGCGCGTTGAGGCCTGGTCGGATGGCATGTGCGTCGAGGAAGGTAGCAGACAAAAGGGGGGGGGGTGACGTAGCAACGTGGAGGGAAAGGGCCGTCTTCGTGGTCCACGACGAGGTGAAGGGCCCAGGTCCGGTGGTCCACGTCGAAGCTCCGATGGAGTCAGCGTTCGGTCGCAGTCCGCTCGTGGAGGCGACGATTATGTCCAGTTGGCGTCTCGCTTGGTCCAACGTTTAACAGCCGGCTGCTGGCAAGGCTGTCTAACGGGGACACAACTAAACGGGCTACAGTGGTACACTCAATAATCACTTTGCTGGCGTCTTCAGCTTCTGCACGGTGTGCGTGTGGTCTGAATCCGCCATCTTAGATTGGCTTCTCGTTACTCTCTCTCGTTTGGTCTCTCTCGTTCTGATTCTCATCACACACTGACTCACGGACCACTTCCGTCTCTTATATATACACCACCGAACCTAGCATCCGGGTCACGGACACACCCCGGATATACTACGTCATCAAACATATACATAAACATTATAATAACAATACATACACTTCACGAAACGTATATGAATAGTATAGAAAATAACAAAGGAAATAACTGGGCCAAAATAGGGCTGGTTTGGGGAAACTAAAATGGCTCTAAACTGTGGGCCTTCACAACAGCCGCCCCATGAAACCCTCGGTTTCAGTTAACTAAGAAGGCACACTGGCTAGGCTGCTCTAGCAGCGTGAGGTATGAGGTGATAGTGTCCTGGCTAGTGGAGGTCTGAGGGCCAGGGGGCATCCCATATCCCCACTCCCTTCGAGTGGGGGGTGTAGGTTGGTAAGGGTCATAAAACTCATCCACAGCAGGTGGATAGTCATCTGGGTACATGGACCCTTGGGACCTCTCCGGATACTTCAATGGCTCTTCCTGCCAGGCATGGGATGGTGGGTACCTGTCAACCTGTCCAAAGACCTCTTCATAATGGTTTCTCCTTGAACCTCTAGTAGATTCCAGGTGGCCCTTGCTCATGCGACGGTAGTCTTTGGAGACAACTGTTGGACCTTGGCTTTTGTGCTCAACCTTCTCTGATTTGTTGGCTTGGAACTCTTTCAGAAGATGACACAGCTTGTCCTTCAGGAAGTTGGCCTCTTCCACATTCTCAATTTGTATGTTGTTCAACACATCCAAAACATTGCCTGTGTCTGGAGTCTGTGTCCTTTGTAATTTGAGGGAGTTTCTCCGCCTTTTCTTGCCGTATTTGAACGGACTTTTACGGATGCGTGGTTTCGTGTCTTCGGCTACGGGGTCGTCCAACAACACCACAACTCCGCTGCTCTCCGTTGGCTCCGCCTCTAGCTCCGGCTCTGGCTCCTCCTCCTTCACCTTCAGTTGGGTGTAAGCCATGGCCACAGGTGCAGGCAGAGCTAGCTCCAACTCAGCGGTCAGCGGAGTATCGTCCGGCTCTGGCACCGCCGGCGTCTTCCTCCTTTGAGCTGACCTCTTCCTCACCGACAAGCTAGTAGATCTTTCCCTCCTCGGCGAAGGACCAGGGCGCTGGATGGTCTGCACTTCTTCGGTTCGGACATGGAGGGATGACGTAGCTCTCCCGTCTCTATCTCTCCACTCGGTAGCGCCTTGGAGGGCCCACCCAAGCGCAGTCTTAACAGCCATCGGGCAGCCTCGTGGTCCTCTCAGCGGAGGACGGAGCGACACGATCAGTTCAGCGTTGTCCGAGCCGATGAGAAGGGTTGGCTCCGCTCCTTCTATCGGATGTAGGTCTACTCGCCGTAGGTGGGAATATCTTGCGCGTAATCTCTCCAGGGGGTAGTCGTAGCGGGAGAGCGCTAGCTGGTCTGCGGTGAAGACATTCTTAAGCCGATATCTGTCCGACGGCCGCCCCGCCGGGGAGATAGAGAAGTTGATCCTCGCCCCGGTGACCTCTTTAAGGTCGCGACGTATCGTGCGCAGAGTCAGCTTCTCCGCAGTCCCTTGGAGCCCCAACTGGCGCACTGCCCCCTGGAGAAGGATGGTCCGTTCCGACCCGTCGTCTAGAACGGCGTACGTGTCGTACACAGCGTTGTTGTGGTGAAGTCGGACCTTCACCACCTTCAGTAGGACCTTGGAGCCGCTGCTCCGGGCTGGGTCTAGGTAGTAGACAGGTGTTGCCTCTTCCGGTGCGCTACCGGACCTAGGGCTTCTGGTGCCCTCCGTGGACCTGGCGAGGGAGACCTCGTGTAGGATGTTGAGGTGGACCTCCTCACAGCGGTTGCACTTTCTCCTCAAGGTGCAGTTCTTAGCCAGATGGTCGCGCCCACAGTTCCAGCACCTCTTGTTCTCCTCGAGCCACCTCTGCTTGGCCTCGGTACTCATGTTGTTGAAGTCACTGCACTCATTGAACCAGTGCTCGCTGGTGCAGTACGGACATGGCGGTGGACCTCTCCGTCCCTTTTGAGGGGGTTGAGAGGAATCCTTTCCCTCAGGTCGGGCTTTCCTCTCTCTCCGAGGCTCCTCCTACGTGTGCAGCACTCCTACTGGGCGTCCTCTGTTCGAGCTCGGCCCGTCCCAGCGGTCTCCCTTCTCCCTCTCCTTCTTCGGCTCAGCGTAACCCATGGCGTCTACGTTGGTGTCATGCACTTCCTCCAGTAGGAACTCCGCGAAGGCAGCCATGCTCAGACCCAACTTCCCGGGGTTACGAACGCGCTGCTGTCGCCGGAACCTCTCCTGCCGGAAGCGTGGGATCTTGCGGAGCAGCCGCTCTACGTTGGAGGTGCTGTTGATCTCGCTGGCGCCAGCTGGGCCCTGCGTCTTCAGCATTCCAACCAAGGTGTGCACGCGGAGCGCGAAGTCATCCAGCGCCCGGTCATCCTTGATGGGGGCCTGCTGTTCGAGGGCTTGCAGTTCAGCAAGGGCGTGGTTCCAGGGACGACCGTAGCGGGCATCCAAGTCGGCGAGCGCTCTGGTGTAAGGTGTCGGTGCGGAGGCATGGGCCAGAACCATGTTGTGGGCTCTGGGGTTCCTCACATGCTGAAGGAGAATCGCATATTTGTAGGACTCTGAGCAGGAGTCGTCCAAGAGCGTGTCTAGGCAGATGCGTAGTTCCACATACTGGCTCCTGTCCTCGTCCTTGAAGAAGGGGAACTTGGGTCCCTCCACCTGGGGAAACATCCTGTAGTGGATGATCGGGGCTGGAGTGACGGTCTGGGTGTCCGGCCTGCATGCATTTTGGTGCACTGGAGGACCTAGGGGTGTGCTACGCTCTTGGGGGATGGCTCCCCTCCCGGGCAGCGACGCTGGCTCCCTCTGGGCCGCGTAGCGGTCGGGTCCCTGGTCCTCTTCCTTCCAGGTGGTCAGCTGGGCCTGTAGTTGGACAGTCATGGCGGGGGTCATGGAGCCATCGGCGGGGGGTTCAGGAGATGGCACTCGAGAGGGCCGTGCGGATGATGCTCTGGAGCTACGGGCCGACGGAGCTCTGCTGATGCACACGTCGCGCATGGTCTGCATCACTTCCTCCATCTTCTCCGCGTGCAGTTGCTCTCTCTCCATCTGGAGGCGGTCGCGCTCCATCTGGAAGCGTTCACGTTCTAGCGCCTCCTGGCGCTGTCTCTCCGCCGCGCGTTCCGCTCCGTTCATCTGGAAGCGTTCACGTTCTAGCGCCTCCTGGCGCTGTCTCTCCGCCGCGCGTTCCGCTCCGTTCATCTGGAAGCGTTCACGTTCTAGCGCCTCCTGGCGCTGTTTCTCCGCCGCGCGTTCCGCTCCTCGTTCACGCTCGAACTGGAGGCGTTCGCGCTCGAAATGGATGCGTTCCCTCTCTCGTTCACGCTCGAACTGGAGGCGTTCTCGCTCTAACGCCACCTCGGCCTGTTGGCGCATACATTCGGACAGCGCGGCACTACTCCCTCTGGAGTGCAGGCTATCCGCCCCAGAGGCAGAACTGCCCCCGGAAACCCTGGACCGGGAGGAAGCCACTGAGCGGCAGGAGCTAGGTCTCGAGCGCGCCGTACTGGGAGGCAGATCGTTAAGGCTGAGGCCCTCCCTCTTCCGCCCGCAGGCGCTGTCGGACCGGGCCTCTCCTTCCTGCTCTTCCGTTTCCACGGCAAAACCCTGCGGTTCTGCCATCTCATCCTCAGGCTGGTGCTCTTTGAGGGCTGTCTCAGTGCTAGCCACCCGCGCGCCGGCGGACACCTCGGCCTCTCCGACCACTGTATCCCGTGGAGTGCGCTCCTCGCTACCACTCAGTGAGCTTTCGAGCTCAAGCTCATACTCCTGTAACCTCGGAGGCAACCGCGGGACTCTCTGTGGTCGTGGCTCTGGCTCAGGGGGCGGAGAAGGGGGGGTAACTGTCTGGTCTGGTTGGCTGCGCTCAGCCATGCTATCACTACACTACCTATCCGGCTCGAAGGACCAATTGTAACCAGGGAGTAGCTGAAAGGACTGTATAATTTAGGAAGGGGCTGGTTATCTAACTAACTCTAAGCTAAATAGGCAGTGTAGGAGGATACAGGCAGGGGGCGCCAGCAAACCGTTAGACTAGCAGTTACTATCGTTAGCATTAGCATGGAATTAGCATTAGCATTAGCTTTGGAATTAGCATTAGCATTAGCCTTGGAATTAGCATTAGCATTAGCCTTGGAATTAGCATACAAACAACTAACACACGGTAACGGTATCACATATGAACAACACATTTATTTACAGAACTGATGTATACATCCCCAGATATATACATTCCCTCCCCGCCGGCCACACACACACTCAATCACTCACTCATAGTCTCTGGCCTGAACAGGCTTATAGTCCCGGGCTGTGGTGCGCGTTGAGGCCTGGTCGGATGGCATGTGCGTCGAGGAAGGTAGCAGACAAAAGGGGGGGGGTGACGTAGCAACGTGGAGGGAAAGGGCCGTCTTCGTGGTCCACGACGAGGTGAAGGGCCCAGGTCCGGTGGTCCACGTCGAAGCTCCGATGGAGTCAGCGTTCGGTCGCAGTCCGCTCGTGGAGGCGACGATTATGTCCAGTTGGCGTCTCGCTTGGTCCAACGTTTAACAGCCGGCTGCTGGCAAGGCTGTCTAACGGGGACACAACTAAACGGGCTACAGTGGTACACTCAATAATCACTTTGCTGGCGTCTTCAGCTTCTGCACGGTGTGCGTGTGGTCTGAATCCGCCATCTTAGATTGGCTTCTCGTTACTCTCTCTCGTTTGGTCTCTCTCGTTCTGATTCTCATCACACACTGACTCACGGACCACTTCCGTCTCTTATATATACACCACCGAACCTAGCATCCGGGTCACGGACACACCCCGGATATACTACGTCATCAAACATATACATAAACATTATAATAACAATACATACACTTCACGAAACGTATATGAATAGTATAGAAAATAACAAAGGAAATAACTGGGCCAAAATAGGGCTGGTTTGGGGAAACTAAAATGGCTCTAAACTGTGGGCCTTCACAACATGTACATTTGTACTTAGTCTTAGAATCAGAGGGTCAATGGCAGTGAATGGGAAATATAATTCCTCAGGCGACAGTCAGAGGTTTGGGGCGGCACATCGGCGGTTCGAGCCCCGGCTGGCCACATGTCGAGGTGTTCTTGGGTAAGACACTGAACCCCAAATTGCTCCTAGTGAGCGGGCCGGCGCCTTGCCGGCGCCTTGCTCCTAAAATATCAGTGGATTCCCCTCTAATAATGAAAACAAACATGATAATCATCATCTACTTTCAGCTTGCAATCACACAGGGCTTCTGTTTAACTTTAGATCAATAGCGCTAACATTTGACACGGTTAGCTATAGATTTTTTTTTTTGAAAACGTACGTTTTTGATAGCTATGAGAACAAAGACAGAGTACTAATCATGATACATGAAATAGAGCCGGGGATATACAGTAGACACAGCTAAAGAGAAAGGGAGTGAGAGAAGTCGTGACGTTAGAATTATAAGGTTCTATCTCCATTTTTGTCAAAATTTAATTTTGTTTACATAATCTGATCCATTAGGTGTTTATTAATGCCAGTGTGGTGTTATTTTTTAAATGTTGACATTTTTGAGTTAGTAATTAATAAAATACAAAGGTTCCATCTCACAAAAACATAACGGAATGTAAAAACTTTGACGCTCAATATCTCTGAACTACCCTAAACGGAGATAGAACCTTATCATTCTAAACGGAGATAGAACCTTATCATTCTAAACGGAGATAGAACCTTATCATTCTAAACGGAGATAGAACCTTCTCATTCTAAACTCACGAATTGCTGTTCACACATGCAGCAGACTCTTTGGTTCCTATACCTGCTCTGTGTTGTGACAACCTTCACCTGCGTGTGTCCTGTCTAGCCTGTGTGTCCCGTCTGGCCTGTCTAGCCTGTGTGGGGTATATTTGGCTCAGGTATGACCTGAGCATGTCTGGCTGGGAGCTCAGAGAACACCCCCATTTAGAAACATCAACCACCACTTACTACTATGCTGTAACTGGGAAGGGATCCTGCATGATATCCCCTGACTGTTCCTGCATTGGTTCAAAATGCCATGTTTTGTTTTTTCTATTACAGAAGTTAATTCCCTGACTATTCGTGAGCTTAGAGTTATGCCGGTTTCAGAGACAAGGCTTAAGCCTAGTCCTGGACTAAATCACACTTTCAATGTAAAATCTCCATTGAAGATGTTTTTTAGTCTAGGATTAGGCTTAAGCCTTGTCTGTGAAACCGGCCATAAGGTTCTATCTCCGTTTAGGGCAGTTCAGAGATATTGAGCGTCAAAGTTTTTACATTCCATTATGTTATGTAACCTTTGTATTTGATTAATTACTAACTAAAAATGTTATTTAAAAAAAAAAAAATGTAAAAAACTATAATTCTAACGTCATGTATTGTAGATATGAAATAGTCAGGAACGACTATGAATATCCAAAGGAGAGATATTAACATATACATAATAAGGTACTGTATGTATGGAACAATCATTTGTTTACCCGTTTTCAGTTTTTCAAATTAAGACGTAGTTGGGGGGGAACATTGATTCCATTGATAAATGTTAATAACCAAACCCTGTAATAACCCTGTAATATCTACCGGCATACGTTCAATCATCACCTATTGATCATGTGATCAACATTCTAAATTGACCTACCCCCCAAGCTATGGTTTGTAATTAACACTCTCTCAAGTTAGTCTCTCACTCTCTCTCTCAAGTTCTTTCTTAATATTTAGAGGGCTGCTGCAGCTGTCCTCAGGAGTCTCTCTACAGAATATATTCAGAACATTTAATGTCACACTTGGTTTAGATCTCCTTTCCCACCGGGTGTTAATTTAATAGTAGAAACTCCTGACTTGTGACAGGGATCACAGATGTGCTTCCGTAGGCGCATTGGTGAAGAAGAAGAAGTGCTCTAGCCTTATTCCCTGCTGAAGTCTGCTACTGTTGAGTTCATAAAACAGAGAGAGATCATCAAAAGAAGAAGCAGTGAGGATGTACTGTACCCTGTCCCCATAGTCACACGCAGAGACACACAAGACTTTAAATGAGACGGGACCCTCTCCTCTCTCTGATAGCCTGCTGCAGATTACTGAGGAAAAAAGTATGTCAGATTCAGAGGAGGAATGTGTTCCCAGAGGTCCTCTGTAGTAAGTAACAAGTCTCCAGGACTTTAACCACAATAGTTTAAAGGCGTCCCATCCCGTCTCGAGATCAGCTTTAATTAGAATCAGAATCAACATCGCTTTTATTCATTATCTCACTGTACAAGACAAGTACACAATAGTACAATTCTTTGGCTTTGTGTACGTTCCTCAACATTGACATTACATTGTAATATATACGTATATATAGCTAATAATAAGTAACGTAAATAGGTAAAAAAGTAACCCTACATTGATAAGTAATAAAGTGATGGATTTTTCAGTGGCTTCAATAGTGCAAACATGCTGTGCAGAGTATGATGATATGAAATGCAATATAGTACAATACAGTACGCTAGTATTAGTCCAATGGTATACAAGTAATCCAGCAGCGTGCAGTAGTTATAATACTGTAATATGTTCATTGTTTGTAGCGTGCGTGGGGTTGGTTAGGGGGTGGCAGTCTTTTGTATTCTTCCAGTGTGTTTCTCCAGGAGTCTGATTGGTTGGGGGAAGTAGCCTAGTTTGTCAACCTCTGGGTTTCAGGCCCGAGGCTTCGGTACTGTTTCCCCGACGGCAATGGGGCTGGGGAATCAAATCAAATCAAGTTTTATTTGTATAGAACATTTCCCACAAGATGCGACTCAATGCGCTTTACATACTGACAGAGCCGCAAGCAGGCAAAAGTAAAAGCCTGTACACTGTGTAGCCAGGAAAACTCCCTTGCAGCCCTCTACACATAGAGCGACTACTAGCCAGTTTGCCTACCAGCACCCAGCGGTGCCCCCCCCCCCCCGGGGAGCCCCCGTCGCCCCACACACCCAGCCCGCCCCACCACCAGCACACCCGGCCCAGCCAAGCAAGCACAGACCATAAAGGCCCCGCACAAGGACGGCCAAGCAGGTGCCCCGGTGGCGGAACAGACCAGGCACACGGGGCAGCCGGGGGTCCCCAAGGGGAGGCCCAAGGACCACCGGCGCATAGCAAGCAAGCAAGGGCGAAAAACCTGTACACCATGTATCCAGGAAAACACTGTCCATAAATGTTGTGTTATATCTGCATTGGGATATCAACCTTCTGCAGCCTGGGTCAGAGAGTGGTGCATTGTGGTCCTGGGACGTCCCTAAGCCATGAAATATTGGTGGCGAACATCCAATAAGGTATGAATATTTAATATAAAATTATTTTATTTCTAATTGCATATGAGCAATGTAAACTGAGAAGGATGAATATTCATAGAGTTTTCAGGCTTTGTTATTGAGAAGAACCTTCAACTCTGGTCTTTGTTATTTTATTTCAGTAAGTAAGTAAGTTTCAAGTATATAGGTTTTAGTCTTTGACAATTTTATTTTAAAGTATTCTGAGTAAAGAATTCCATGACAGATGGAGGGAAGCTCACCTCCGCTGATCTTCTCAGCGGTCTGCTCTACCCTTTGCAGTGCTTTGCGGCTGTGGCTCAGGAGGTAGAGCCGGTGTCTAATGATCGCACTTGATGGAACTTGATGCTGTTGACCCTCTCCACAACAAACCCGTTTATGGTGATGGGGTCTTGTGCCTGCCTTTTCTTCCTGAGTAGAACTGTAAGTTAACTACTTTGGATAGCATGATAAGAAGTAAATGGGCAAGTAATAGGCAATATTCACTTGATCAAGTGTGTGAGAGAGCATGTAACATGATGTTACGTCATTAGACAAAATGTTAAGAGAATTTGATGAGCAAGGTGTTATGTAGTTGGATGTTAGCCTCATCTCTCTCCAACTTTACTGGCCTTTGGTTTTCCTCCATGAAGCACACAGCAGTCTGTATTAGAGAAGGTATAGTACACACATAATATACTGTAGCAGAATACTTTTCCTCAGTGTGCATAGCCAAGCTTAATGATTGAGAAATTAATGTCCCTCGACAGAGTCAGTAAAATTGACACTAAGGGATGACAAAGGTGATAAATCAGAAGGTATAATGTAATTACCCGATTAAGGGTGTGCGTGCGTGGGCCCAGTCCTGTGTCTGTCTGTCCTGTGCAGTTAAAGGCGTTTCCCATTGGGTGTGTGAAAACATGTTGGCTAATGGTTGAGGTTAGAGCATCATTTACGCCTCAGGTCAGTGTGGGACCAGTGATTACGCTAGGCCAAGAACCCAGGCCGCCCTGGCTCACTGAGTATATCACGTGTCTAGTAGTGTTACAGTTTGGCAAGACGTACTTTATCTACACACAGAAGAATGATTGCCCAGAAAAGCTTCTGTTAGAAAAAGAAAAAAAGCACCAACAGCACACCATAACTGGTCTGATATATGGATGTAATGGATGGTGCTAGTGTGTTTGCTTTATGTTTCGTCTGTGTCCCATGTCCTGTGATGTAATGGATTGAGACTGTACAGTACAGGGCATCGCTGGATGGATGAAGATGTGAATTATGAGAGGAGGAGAGCCTTGGCCCTCGGGGCAGAAGATGAGGTTATATCCCTGTTATTAGACAGAGGAAGTACCCGAGCTAGCATGACAACGTACACAGAGACTGAACGACTGAGAACGTACACAGAGACTGAGGACGTATACAGAGACTGAGAACGTACACATAGATTGAGAACGTCCACAGAGACTGAGACAGACCTTTTCCAAAAACGGATGTTTGTGATTCCTGTGACCATCACATATTTCGACTTGTTTAAACGCACAAACTCGACTTTATCACAAACATCTCTCTAGCCCAAGTGTCCAAGTAAAATGTTTGTGTAGCCTATTTTTGGTATAATCCCTAACATACTGTAGGGCCTACCTTTTGCCTTCCTGTAAGGGTAAGGATTGCAGTGGCAGATTTGTGGTTGTGTGGGGGGCAATCGTTCACCAGGCACCAGGGAAAGTTCTATCTCTGCTGACATTCTCCTCCTCTGGGGAGGGATAGAGGCCGGCTCGGTGCCTCAGGGGGATGGAGGGACGGAGCTTTGTTCTCCGAGTCCTTCATGTGAAGAGCAGAAGAGCATGATGAGTCATAGAGCCAGTCAACCAGCATAGCCTCCCTCCCCCCCAAAAAAACACACACACTCCCTCCACCCAGCAGCAACCCCTCCAGTTTTTACTGCCGCCTCCCATAAGGTGTTTCTCTTCCCCAGAAACCTTGGAGGTCTGCAGTTTTTCTGCAGCCCCAGAGAGACCAGCAGTGTTTCAGCTGAACAGTACCCTGTCATAGAGGCAGGGGGGGGGGGGTGTTGGACGGAGCACATCTGAGAGGGCAGAGTTTCAGATCTGGCTGGTTTGTTTTACAGCAGTATCACACTTAAGTGTCCACACAATGGTACTGCTGCTGCTGGTTGTCTAACCTTGTGTGTGTGTGTGTGTGTGTGTGTGTGTGTGTGTGTGTGTGTGTATATATAACCGAAAAGAATAGTGTGAATAACATACTGTGTGTAGCATAACTGGTTGTTGGCTCAGCACTACTGTCACTGACTGTTTTCATAATGTCAAAATGCACTGATAGTATTTATGTCCGTTAGATATTGTACATGTATGTGGACATAAATAAAGCATTTAAAATGTGTGTGTGTGTGTGTGTGTGTGTGTGTGTGAGCTTGTGTTTGTGCGCGTGCGTTAGCGTTATGGTCTCTGGTTATCCGCTCAGTAAACTATTCCAAAAAACCGATTTGTTCTTCCAGTTCCCCGCTTGAAGTGGCTATTATTGACATTCGTGAAGCCTCTCTCTGATTCACAATAATCTGGTTTTGTAGTGTAGCCTCTCAATTTTCAGCTTGTGTCACTATACAACAAAGTGCTTCAGATTTTGGTTTGCTTTTGGGAGCTTTGGTTACACTAACCCTGTGGCCAAGTTGTGGGCCAGGGGAAAGGTGTACTGTATCAGTGTCGGCACAGAGAGTTCAAATGAGTATATATGTGCCTCCTCATTATTTTAAAGGTGTCCTCTGTGGCTCAGTTGGTAGAGCATGACGCTAACAACGCTTAGGTTGTGGGTTCGATTCCCGTTGGGACCATATACACTGAAATGTATGGCACTCACTGCAATGTAAGTTGCTTTGGATAAAAGCGTAACAGCTAAATGGCAGAGATATATATATATATATAAAGGGTTTCGACTAGGCATCATGCCAGCCACAGTATGGTATGCCAAATCATCAAAGCATTATAGAGCTCAACATTATTTAGAGATGTTGGAATGGTCCATGCAGGGTTAAAGGTCAGTGTTGTACAGGCCAGGATGACGTTCCTTACTTGGGTCGCTGTCTGGAAGATGTCTTGGGTCAGAGTCTGAGCGTTTTGTATAGTGGGATTACCTCCAGTATGGGGGGCAGCAGGTTACAGCTGTGGCCTCACGTTTACTGTCTGCTCTGGCACACCTGAGCCCTCTGGAATCAGTTATGGTAAATGGACTGCACTTATATAGCGCCTTTTTTGCTGCTCCAAAGCTGCTCCAAAGCGCTTTACAACGGCCTCTCATTCACCCATTCACACACACACATTCACACACCAATGGCGGCAAGCTGCCATGCAAGGCGCCGGCCCGCTCACTGGGAGCAATTTGGGGGTTCAGTGTCTTGCCCAAGGACACTTCGACATGTGGCCAGCCGGGGCTCGAACCGCCGATCTGCCAACCTTGTGATCATTAGACGGCGACTACGTCCTGAGACACAGCATAACCATCTACTGTAATAACGACAATAACTTCAGGGAACGCAGCATCCCATTGAGTCATATCTGGCAGCTGAACATACTGTACATTGTGCAATTGAATGAATGAATGAATGAATGAATGAATGAATGAATGAATGGTCTTTATTGTCATTGATATAGTACAGGTACCAAACACCGAAATTTGGGAGGGGGGGCTCCCCTGGTGCTAGGAAAAAAAAAATGTGTGTGTGTGTGCGTGCACGCGAGTGTGTGTGTGTGTGTGTGTGTGTGTGTGTGTACAGTATGTGTAAATCTGGATCTTGACATTGTGTGCGTGTGTGTGTGCGTGCACGTGAGTGTGTGTGTGTGTGTACAGTATGTGTATGTAAATCTGGATCTTGACATTTTCAAATCCTACTCCAACATGTCTCATATGAGGTTTTGGCCTCAGTAAGTACTGGCTCTCAGGGGAGACATTTGACTGGAGATCAACTTGGTAAAAAAAAACACTGAAGTGAACCAAAACACCCCAGAGGCCCATGGGCTGTTCTCCATAGGTCTGACCTTCACAACCCCTCCTCACGGCGAGCAGGAAACACTGACAAACCTCTCTGCTCTTCAGTCTATAATATATGATGCAATTAAGCAATAACACACGAGAGGGTGTATGCTGCTATATCGTGGTTTTAGCACAGCCTTGCTGCAGTGAAAGACTTGATGTTAACAACCTTCAGAACTGTGATTGCCATTGAGACATTTTTTACCATCCCGTAGGTTAGATGATTCATATATATACAGGAGCTGTAGGCTATATGAGGTGCATCTGTTACTAAAGGCTTGTTTGGAATGTTTTATTGCTTCATATTTGTAGTGTGATCTGCGTTCAGCCCACACTTACGGCGGAGGCTCTCCTATGGCGCTGCTGTGATTAATTGGACTCCCTCCTGCACGTGGGTGGGAAGGTCAGCCGTGGGAGGGGGGGAAGTATGCAGCTTTACTATCCACACAAACACAATTAGTTATTCAGAGACACTCGGCTAAACATTCACTTCACCTCCTGCTACATCACACAAAACGGCACACTCACACACACACACACAGTCACGCACACATGGATGCTCACACACACACACACACACACACACACACACACACACACACGTACACAAATGCACACATGCGCATGGGGCACTCACACACACACACGTACACAAATGCACACATGCGCATGGGCGCACGCACGCGCACGCACGCGCACGCACACACACACACACACATTTTAGTGTTTGCGTTCACATTTTACAATAAAATTCTTGAACACAAACATTAGTAGCTGCATCAGCATAGGACACTCGGTTGCACACACACACACACACACACACACACACACACACACACACGCGCATATGAGGGCCAAAACGAGGCCTTCACTCTGGGAGACTCAGGCTCTGTCTCTGATTGTGATAATGATTGGATCATTAAAAGTGTCTGAAGGACTGGAGGGGCTGTAATGGATGCAGTGAGAAGGTGAGCTGCTGCTTGCCAAAGACAGTGTTGTGCCAAAGACAGTGTTGTGCATCTATAATCAGGTACCATAATCAGGTGCGTAAAGGTTCCTCTGAGGCAGTGAAGACACCTAATCAATTATGATGAAAAAGGGAAAAAATGAATCACAGGAGGGAAGTGTCAAGTGTTGTTTTAGAGACGGCCAGTCACACCACAACCTGGGCCACACTGGCAATGCCTCTTCCTGCTTCTTAGGTTTTTTGCACAATTACAACATTAAAACAGTGTTTACCACATTAACAGCAAACCGTAGAGTAGTAGTAATAATAATAATAATAATAACCTTTATTTGTATGGCACTTTTCCTGCTAACGTTGCAGCTCATAGTGCATCAACATGAGTGATACAGAAACATGACTCCTATCTTCACTGGCATTTTTAAAGTTCTAAATAAATTCTCACAATGCAAAAATAAGTTTAAATATAACAGATATGCCCCCATAACCATAAATGGGGTGAGATTGACAGACACGGGGTAGACCTACAGACAGGTTGTAGATTGACAGATAGGGGGTAGACCTACAGACAGGGGTACATAGTAGTAGGAACACTATTAATTATAATTTGTTTTAGACAAAATGTTGCATTGTCAATGAGTGGTGGTAACCCTGGTAACCCTGTCTAGTAACACTGTCTTTGTGTAAAGTGTTTCAGAGGGTTGTTTTGATCTCTCTCTCTCCATTCTTTCTATTTACCTGATACGACCAAAATGCATTTATCAACATTTTGCCTTGTAAACCAACAAGAAAACTGAACTTGATAAATGACTTTGAACCGGGTGCGATCACTAATACTTTGGAAATCTTGTCTCCAATTTGAGTAAAATGTAAAATAGCCTTAATCAAAGACTGTCGGCAGCCAGCTTGGTGGTGGTTCTAAGAATGCCAGCTTGGTGGTTCTAAAGTGAGCTAACTGCTTACCAAGCCTGTCATAACTCCTCATGCTTCACAAGTTGATGGAAACTTGAAAAACAAACAGGAAGTGACAGTTTTTGTGCTCTTAAGTGCTTACAAACTCAGTCTCTGCAAAAAATAGTTTGCTGCCTTGCACATTAGCTAATCATTCCGTACCATTTCACTTGTTTTTATTTTTTTTCACTTGTTTTGCACAACATGCTGAAAGGTTAAACAACAGACGCATTGTATCGTAAGACCTAATCTGGAGAAATGAAAGCGATGCAATTTCAGAAATTGTTTCTTGAACCTGTGTTCTCTTTCGAAAATATCAATTGTTTCATAATGCAGACTACAGCAAAGTGGCCTAAAACTAATCTTAAACTGCACGACGTGGACTGCTTCTTCGAGGGAGACTTAGAGGAAATACTGATCACTCATGAAGAGGTGGCAATACTCGAGAGAATATACATTAGAATCCATTTGAAAATCCTGACCTAAGAGCATACAGTATTATCAGGGACAGTAGTTTGGGCACCTCCAGAAATGAGCATGAAATACGTACTGTATATGTGACACTGTCTGGTGAAAAGGGCCGCATGTCTGCAATTCTGAAGACGTGCAGATGAGCAAAAAGCTTCTTGTTTTCAGTTTTTTTTGTATATTACGAAAGTTGAAGTGTTGAAGTGCCCACTCAATATGACAAACAACAGTTTTAGGATCACTAAATATAAGAATTTGTGGATTCGATTCACTGTCTCATCTGCTGTAGGTTACTGGTAAGTGATACACGGTTTGTAAACAAACATACGTTTTAACCAGGCCCGCTGAGATCCAAGTTAGGCTTAAGGAAGGGACAGTAGGTCCTGGATACTAGATTTCAGAGGTAACCAGGCCCGCCGAGATCCAAGTTAGGCTTAAGGAAGGGACAGTAGGTCCTGGATATTAAGGGGTAACCAGGCCCCGGTTGAAATACCCTGCAACCAAGTGAGAGGGCAGTACATTGCGGGTGGGGTAGCGTGTACCACAGGTGCAGGTCCCATACTAGCGTGACTACACTCACTGAGGGGGCTAAAATAATATATAGTAGTGTATGAATGTATGACATGTATCACATAGTGTGTAAGAAATGTAAATCTTTACCTTTTAGTTTGACTGTTTTCCCCTGCTTTTATATTAATTATATGCTTGTATATGTTTTTATATTCACTTTATGTTCTTATTCCTGTTGTAAAGCACTTTGAGCTGCATTTCTTGTATGAAAGGTGCTGTATAAATAAAGCTTTACTTACTTACTTACTTAACAAGTGTTCAAAAGCAAGGACTGTGTGATCATCTAATCATGTGTAGTTATGTTTTTAGCACGTTGATGTTCTATCAGCTTATTGTGATGTGCTAAACATGAGTTAGATGTTCGTAGCGAAGTTCCTTTTTTAGTGCTAGTAGCTGTTTTGCATGTGTGCTTTGATTCAGATCGCGTTTCTCTACTAGGCTATTTGGTTTCAGGTGGCCCAACATTCAAATAAGCAAATATTTTTCCTTCCGTATCTTCCTCATAATCTGGGAAAAATTGAGAAATGACCACGAGGACTTGAGGATCCTGTTTTAACCAGATCCTGTTACATATGTACAAGTATAGGAGTAAGGGATGAAGATGGAGAGAGAGAATAAGAGAGAGGGATTTTCTTTTTTTTTGAGAACGGCTTATGACATCTGGCCACAGGGACAACAGTTGAAAAGTAGCCATTTGGCCACACTGACTCATTTACCAACTGGTTTATTAATGTGTACTGTCCCTGGTCAACAAATAAATAAATAAATAAAATAAATAAATGTTGTACTGTAATAAACCTCATGTTCATTATTTGTGAGCACTTTACATATTACATGTACACACGGCCTGTGATGAAGTCATCATGACTAAGCTACTCAATGACTCATCCCAGATCGTACTTAAACCCCAAAAGCACAGTCTGTGTTTTCCATTCCTGCTCTTGGTATGTTGTGGGAGGGTGAATCACACTTACGGGCCGGAAAGTAGATGCACTTGTACGATACGCACCCCTACTATGGTCGGAGGAATTGATTTCACTCTTACTCCTTAGTGTGAACATACTATAATGCTGTGTTCCTCTTTCTCATAAATCAAGAGTGTTCCTGTGTGTTGTATGTAACCCATAAATCACACTAGGCGATGGAGGTAAATTAGGTTAATTCAATAATGCTCTCCGGTTTCCCTTTATTGAAAACAGGTTCGGTTGATTTGAATGCTGCCGTTATGCTGAGAGGGCGAGAAGTCTGACCTGGTCCTGACCCCCCCCCCCCCCCCCCCCTGCATCAAGGCCTCATATTTATTCCCCCCCTTATAGACCCTTATTTTTATTTTCAGAGGATGTACAAATCGATGGGACGTCCAGTTCGACTGATGGCATACTGTGACGTTAGAATTATAAGGTTCTATCTCCATTTTTGTCAAAATTGAGTTTTTTACATAATCTGATCCATTAGGTGTTTATTAATGCCTGTGTGGTGTTATTTTTAAAATGTTGACATTTTTTAGTTAGTAATTCATAAAATACAAAGGTTCCATCTCACAAAACATAATGGAATGTAAAAACTTTGACGCTCAGTATCTCTGAACTGCCCTAAACGGAGATAGAACCTTATCATTCTAAGCTCACGATACCACACAGAAGATGAATTCTAGATTCCTCTCACTGCTACAACACTACGGTGTTGAAAGTCTGAGTCAGTGTGTGAGTCTGATTGAGACCAGTGTGTAATCTCAAAGCATAGTCTATCTATTGTAAATATAGCAACAATGATTTCAGCTGTCTAGGAACCCCAGCTGTTGCTATCCAATACATGTATGTATGTCAGCCTTCTCCCCGTGTCCTCTCAGCGAGGGGCAGGTGTCCTTGTTGTCGGGCAGCGTTGCTATGATTCCATGGCGTTTCATAGCAGCGCAAGGCCAGCTGGGTCCTCATTACAGGATGGAAACATGGAAACACCTTTGGCTGGGAGACCAATGACCAATAATGGGCTAGTGGATGAAAAAAAGCTATGTCCACAAACATCTCTTATAACGTCAGGTGTTCTGTTTGGAAAGATTTTAAATCTATCTCTCTCTCTCTTTCCATCTCCCCCCCCCTCTCTCTCTCATCCTGCCCCCCTGTTCATTCTCTCTGTTGTTTGTGGATTCAATACTTTGTCGTGGGAGGGGTAAATCACGCATGGATAAGGAATGTACTTGCATGACCATTCATAATACGGATTAAACGCTTGCCTGGGCTCCACAGCCAATGATGGTTCAACTCTTTCTATACCATATGGGGCGATAGGACCCGTATCCACTGTACAGAGTGAAAGGGATAACGATTTAGGTTTAGGCAAACGCTCCCTCACACTGTCCTGCCTCTCACTGTCACTTAGCATAACTATTGTTATGCACACCTTGAAACTGGAAAAGCCAAATGTGGTGGAACCCCAGAGAAACAGAGACAGAGGCCAGGAGAATATATAATGATTTATTATGGATGATATAAACAAAGAAATAGGCCCTACACTAACTAGTGGGAAAACAAACATAAGGTGTGATGCAGGCGATAGTTATGGGGTGTGTAATTATACTATGTGTGTGTGCGTGTATGAGGTCAGGGGTGTTGTATTATGTGCTGCGATACTACCCTAGTGAGCAAAGTCCGAGATCCTTTTCGGGCCAGGGAGAGTGATCCATGAGAGAGTAGTCCAGAGGGGAGTCCAGGGGTCGAGCCAGGGAGGGAAATCCAGATGAGAGTAGTCAGAGGGGGTCCATACAGAAAGTTATGTCCAAGCGTTGGATCTCCGTCTGTAGCAGGGTTAAGTAGGCGGCTGTCCAGGTGGTGATTGGGACAGCTGGGCTGAAACGTAATAGCCCACACCTGCTGCAAACAGAGCCAGAGATCCGGCCCACTCAATCCGTCCGGGAGGGGGCGCCAGAACGAGGCTCACGGGGGCGTGTCAGATTAGGAGGCACAACAGTACCCCCTTCCTCAGGGGAGGCACCGGACGACGGACCCAGGGCCCCGGGGTTGGCTCGGTAGAAATCCTCCAATAAGGACGGGTCGGCGAGATAGGACGCAGGCACCCAAGTCCGGTCCACGGGCCCGTAGCCAACCCAGTCCACTAGGTATTGAAACCCGCGACCCCGGCGGCGGACCTCCAGTAGTTTGTTTACCGTCCATACCGGGTCCCCATCATCCAGGACACGGGGCGGCGGCGGAGCCGGGCTGGGGGAAGACAAAGGGCTGGCGGCCACAGGTTTAAGCTGGGAGACATGGAACACCGGGTGTATTTTGAGGGAGGGAGGAAGGGTCAAACGTACCGCCGTGGGGTTGACGATACGGTCCACGGGATAGGGACCAACGTACCGGGGGTTGAGTTTCCGGGTGGAGGTTTGGGAGGTCTGGAGGGGCAGGTCCCGGGCCAACAGCCAAACCCTCTGACCTGGCTGGTAGTCAGGGGCCGAAACCCTCCGCCGGTTCGCGCTCCGCCGGGCGCGCTCGGTGGCGCGGAGCAACGCCGCCCTGGCGGTCCTCCACACGTTGCGACACCGGCGGAGATGGGCCCTGGTGGTTTGGACCGCCACCTCCAGCTCCTGTTGGGGAAACAGAGGGGGTTGGTAACCCAGGGAACATTCGAATGGGGACATACCAGTGGCGGCGCTCTCCATAGTGTTGAGGGAGTACTCCACCCACGGCAGGTATTTCGCCCAGGAGGAGGGATTGTGGGCGGAGACACATCGGAGAGCGGCTTCCAGAGCCTGGTTGGCCCGCTCGGCCTGCCCATTGGACTGAGGGTGGTACCCGGAGGTGAGACTGGTGGTGGCCCCAATGCCTCTGCAGAAGGCCCGCCAGACCTTGGAGACGAACTGGGGGCCCCGGTCAGAAACCACATCCGAGGGGATCCCGTGGAGGCGTACGACGTGGAGAGTTAGGAGGTCCGCCGTCTCGGCCGCTGTGGGCAGTTTCGGGAGGGGAACGAAGTGGACCGCCTTGGAGAACCGGTCCACGATGGTGAGAATGGTGTCGCACCCCTGGGAGACAGGGAGCCCAGTAACAAAGTCCACGGCGATGTGCGACCACGGTCGGCTGGGCACCGGGAGAGGCTGCAGGAGACCCGCAGGAGGCCGATGGGAGGCCTTACTACGGGCGCACACCGTACAGGCGGCCACAAACTCCCTGGTGTCCCCCCTGAGATTGGGCCACCAGAACCTCCTCCCGATGAATGCCGCCGTCCGCCGCTCGCCGGGGTGGCAAGCGAAGCAGCTGGAGTGGCCCCACTCCAACACCCTGGCTCGGACAGCTGTAGGCACAAACAAACGGTTAGGGGGTCCGGTCCTAGGGTCTGGTTCGGCCCGCTGAGCCTGTCTCACCAAAGCCTCGACGGGCCAGGTTACGAACCCCACCACCCGGGACGGGGACAGGATGGTATCTCCCCCCTCAGCGACACCCGAATCCGCCTTGGGGAACTGGCGGGAGAGAGCATCAGCTTTGACGTTCTTGGAGCCGGGACGGTAGGTAAGGGTGAAGTCGAAACGACTAAAAAAAAGAGCCCAGCGGGCTTGTCGAGAGTTGAGCCTCTTGGCGGACCCAAGGTAAGTGAGGTTCCTATGGTCAGACCACACCAGGAACGGTAGTTTGGCTCCCTCCAGCCAGTGTCTCCACTCCCTCAGGGCCTCGTGAACCGCCAGCAGCTCCTTGTTGCCCACGTCGTAATTTTGGGCAGCGGGTTCGTAGCGCCGAGAGAAGTAGGCGCAAGGGTGTATCTTCTGGTCCTCCCCCGACCGTTGAGAGAGGACCCCCCCGATCCCCGTGTCCGAAGCATCTACCTCTACGATGAACTGTCTCTCGGGGTCGGGGTGGATCAGCACTGGCGCGGAGGAGAACAGGTGTTTTAGTGTGCCGAAAGCGGTCTCAGCAGCGGCGGTCCAGCAGAAGGGCCGTGAGGTGGAGGTAAGCGCAGTGAGCGGCGCTGCGACCTGGCTGAACCCTTTAATGAACCGCCTCACAAATCCCGCGAACCCCAGGAAGCGTCTAAGTTGGGTCCGGTCCGTGGGCTGAGGCCACTCCACGACGGCCTTGACCTTGGCAGGGTCCGCCCGCATCTGTCCATCCTCCACCACATTACCCAGGTAGGTGACCGAGCTGGTGTGGAAAACGCACTTCTCCCCCTTCACGAATAAGCGGTTCTCCAGGAGCCTCTGCAGGACTAGCCGGACGTGCTGGTGGTGCTCCTCCACGGACCGAGAAAAAATAAGAATGTCGTCAAGGTACACAACAACAAAAATGTTTAACATGTCCCGAAGGACATCGTTGACCAGGGCCTGGAAAATAGCAGGGGCATTAGATAGACCAAAAGGCATGACGCGGTATTCAAAATGGCCGAGGTGGGTGTTAAACCCGGTCTTCCACTCGTCCCCCTCCCTGATGCGGACTAGATGGTAGGCGTTACGTAGGTCCAGCTTGGTGAATACCTTGGCATGGGTGAGGGGTTCGAAGGTGGAGCTAATGAGGGGAAGGAGATAACGGTTCTTTACAGAAATGTCATTCAGAGCCCGAAAATCAATGCAAGGTCTGAGCCCACCGTCCTTCTTGGATACGAAGAAGAATCCAGCCGCGAGGGGAGAGGAGGAGGGCTGGATGATACCAGAGTTGATGGACTCCGTAATGTAGTTACGCATCGCCTCCTTTTCAGGGAGTGAGAGGCTGTAAAGTCTACCTTTAGGAAGGGTGGCACCAGGCAGGAGGTCTATAGGACAGTCATACGGGCGATGGGGTGGAAGGGAGAGTGCCTCGTCCTTGCTGAACACCTGGGCTAGGTCGTGGTAGATGTGAGGAACCCCGGTGAGGTCAGGCGGAGTGATCTTAGACTTGGGGTCGCTAGAGGGAGACAGGGCGGAGCGAAGGCAGGAGGCGTAACACGTACCTCTCCAGCCTAGGATCTGGCCCGAAGCCCAGGAGATGTGAGGTTCATGTCTCTCGAGCCAGGGTCTACCCAGCACCAGGGGAGACGTGGGGATCTGAAGGACAAAGAACCGGATCTCCTCGGTATGATTCCCGGAGATCGTAAGAGATATAAGCCCAGTGGTGTGGGTGATAGTTCCTAGGGAACGGCCATCAATGGCCCTAGGCATGATGGGACGGTCTAGAAGGACTAGGGGGATGCCCGCCTGGTGGACTAAGTTTTCATCGATTAGACAACCATCAGCCCCGGAGTCGATGAGGGCGCTGACAGACAGGGTGTCCTTCCCCCAGGTGAGAGTGGCAGGGAATAGGCGACTGGGGGTGACCTGGGGCTGAGAGAGAGAGGTGTTGCTCACCAGTATGCCCCCTACTGGTGAGCTGGGTCTTTTGGCCGGACAGGACACGCCCGGATGATGTGCCCCTCCTTGCCGCAGTACAGGCACTGCTTGTTGAGAAGCCTCCGTTCTCGCTCCTCTCGCGAGAGCCGAGAGCGGCCGATCTCCATGGGCTCCCCAGCCCCGGAAGTAGCCACGAGAGGAGGCAGCATGGGCAGAGAAGGGGGCGGGGTCGTTCCGGCGCGATAGGTAGTGGGGCGCGTGACAGCTCGCTGGACGCGGTCGGTGCGTCGTACCTGGAGGCGTGCATCCATCCTAAGGGCCAGGGTAATCAGCTCATTAAGGGTGCCGGGATCGTCGCGCACCAACAGGTCCTTGATGGAATCATGTAACCCCTTGTGGAAAAGGCTGAGGAGGGCTCCGTCATTCCAGCCTGTCTCCGTGGCTAGAGTACGGAACTCGACCATGTACTCGGCTACAGAGCGGGAACCCTGGGAGATGGCTAACAAGCGGCCGGTTACATCCTGCCCGTCCTGGGGGTGGTCGAACACGAACCGGAACTCCGCTTTAAACAGGGGGTAATCCGTGGAGTATCTTGAACTGCTCCCGACAGCGGCTATGGCCCATTTGAGCGCTTTGTCAGCGAGTAGAGACATGATAAACGCTACCTTGGCCCCGTCGGAGGAGTACTTGGAAGGCTGGTGCGTAAATACTAATTCGCACTGGGTCAGAAAACCCCGACAACAATCAAAGTCACCATGGAATGGAGCGGGGCTGACTAACCTGGGTTCCCAGTGAGCGACAGGAGGATAGAGCGAAACGGGGTTCACAGGATCGACCGGGGGATTAGTCATCTGCCCAGATATGGAACTCGTGTCAGGGGGTGGTCTGCTGCCAGCGGCGATGAGGTCCAGAGAACGCTGGATGGAGGCGAGAGACCCGGACAGGGCGTCCATCTTCGTCTCGAGACTATTTACAGCCCCGACGGTGGCACGGGTGGTATTCTCCAGTACGGCTATCTGGCCTTGGACCGTGGGGAAGGCCTTCTGGAGCTCGGCCTGCAGACTGGTAAGTTGCGTAGCATGGCTATTTACCTCTCTGCGTAAATCTACGACTAATGGGAGAACCCCAATACCCGGGGAACCACCCTTGTTCTCTGGAGTTCCACCTTGGCTCATAATGGCTTGGACATACTGTTATGCACACCTTGAAACTGGAAAAGCCAAATGTGGTGGAACCCCAGAGAAACAGAGACAGAGGC
Organism: Nansenia antarctica; assembly: GCF_963989245.1. Taxonomy (NCBI): domain Eukaryota; kingdom Metazoa; phylum Chordata; class Actinopteri; order Argentiniformes; family Microstomatidae; genus Nansenia; species Nansenia antarctica. The sequence goes on from NC_137677.1 coordinate 1,811,993, forward strand.
CAGGAGAATATATAATGATTTATTATGGATGATATAAACAAAGAAATAGGCCCTACACTAACTAGTGGGAAAACAAACATAAGGTGTGATGCAGGCGATAGTTATGGGGTGTGTAATTATACTATGTGTGTGTGCGTGTATGAGGTCAGGGGTGTTGTATTATGTGCTGCGATACTACCCTAGTGAGCAAAGTCCGAGATCCTTTTCGGGCCAGGGAGAGTGATCCATGAGAGAGTAGTCCAGAGGGGAGTCCAGGGGTCGAGCCAGGGAGGGAAATCCAGATGAGAGTAGTCAGAGGGGGTCCATACAGAAAGTTATGTCCAAGCGTTGGATCTCCGTCTGTAGCAGGGTTAAGTAGGCGGCTGTCCAGGTGGTGATTGGGACAGCTGGGCTGAAACGTAATAGCCCACACCTGCTGCAAACAGAGCCAGAGATCCGGCCCACTCAATCCGTCCGGGAGGGGGCGCCAGAACGAGGCTCACGGGGGCGTGTCAGATTAGGAGGCACAACAACTATAACTCTATAAACCCTATAATAACTCTATAAACCCTATCCTAACCTTGACAGACTCATCTGAGCACCCCAGAAGGGGTTTTAGTAAAGATTCTCAAGGCTGGCTTGCACCCACCCACACATCCCTTATGTCCAACCAAATAAGGTAATTTGTGACGTTAGAACTATAAGGTTCTATCTCAATTTGTCAAAATTGGGTTTCTTACATAATCTGATCCATTAGGTGTTTATTAATGCCTGTGTGGTGTTGTGTTTAAAATGTTGACATTTTTGAGTTAGTAATTCATAAAATACAAAGGTTCCATCTTACAGAACATAACGGAATGTAAAAACTTTGACGCTCAATATCTCTGAACTGCCCTAAACGGAGATAGAACCTTATCATTCTAAGCTCACGAAATAATAATTTACAAAGGTAAAAGACCTTTAGGGATCACCTAAACGGTTGTGTCACTACACACAATGTCCCACTTGGGGGGAGAACAAGACACAAAGCTGTTGCAGTGGCCTATATTTTGGGAAGTTTGAAACATTACAATTGTTATTGTGCTGGCTTGAAAAAGAAAGTGGGACAGCTATTT
>NC_137677.1:1818086-1865586 GCF_963989245.1 Nansenia antarctica
GACAGAGGTAATGTTTCTTTAAAGAGATACTAACACAGAGGTAGGGGTATTGTTTTTCAGAGTAATCGAGAAATTATCTTTCTTGCCCGTGTGCGATTAGCTGAGGGCAGCTTGTGTTTGGAGGAACATGTTTGGCTTTGGTCAGGGTTCAGCGTTTTCAAGGAAATAATGTGTAACATTGCTTTACAGTTGCTCCAGTACCAGACAGACATGGATGCCTCTTATGTGCATTTAGATGCCCTGTTATAGCGGGACTTGTTGTCACTCTAATGGATGGTAAATTGACTGCACTTACGTATATAGCGCCTTTATCCAAAGCGCTTTACAACGGCCTCTTATTCACCCATTCACGCACACATTCACACACCAATGGCGGCAAGCTACCATGCAAGGCGCCGGCCGGCCCCGCTCACTGGGAGCAATTTTGGGTTCAGTGTCTTGCCCAAGGACACTTCGACATGTGGCCAGCCGGGGCTCGAACCGCAGATCTGCTGACCTTGCGATCATTAGATGACGGCTCTACCTCCTGCGCCACAGCCGCATGCTTACCATTTAAATATTCCTATTGTCCCCCCCCCCATCTGTTTCACCTGAGCCCTGATTTGATTGCCAATTACTGAACAATGTATACAGTAGTATATCTAATGTATACAGTAGTATCAGAAATCATTTTTGAAAGCAATCTGCAACACTCATTCATCGACCTCATCTGACAGTTTGCCTCCAAAAACCTAATTATAGAACGAACCCTTTACAGTATACGTATGAATTATGAATCACCATTGGTTGGTAGGCGTTCCAACTGATCGTGTATGTATGGTAATGAATGATTCATGTGACATAGTCCTACTGTCCAGAATACAATGTTGTTACAAGAGTTATTTAAATTGCACTACACCAGTTAAACTAACCAGAAAGAGTCACACGTTTGCACCTGCCGAAAACTTGATAAAAGCATTCTCAAGCACATTATTATAATCCATTTACGAACGCACCCAATGTTTCTGAATGTGTTCCGTTTTTGGACGGTATGCTGAAGTGTTGCATTGTGACACAGTGTTCTATTTGGTAAGGTGATAGAACGTTGGAGTGTGTTCTGGTTATAATCCACATCTTTGTTGCACTTGCAGTAGTGACCCTGTTGTTGATTGTGGTGATGAAATGTGTTGTTACATGATGAGGAGACACCAGAGAGTCTTGTTTATTGGTCCCTCCTCACCGCATAACCACACATAATATGTCAGTCCTTTCTCTATTTTTAATATCGCTCATTTAGATTAATCATGCTGTGTGAATGTGTAAACGTTTACACGGCCTGTCTTATAACACTCATATACATTATTGCTTCCCTCTAATTGTCTCCCTCACAGGCTGGTTTTCTAATCCAGGCCAATACAACAGTTATTCAGATTGCACTACACAGTTATAAGAGCAAGGAACCATAAAGATTTACCACTTTGCGTCTGCAACAAATTTGATAAAAACATAAACAATTATCTATTCTGATGCTTTGTGAGAGTCTGAGACCTGGTAAATGGACTGCACTTATATAGCGCCTTTTTTGCTGCTCCAAAGCTGCTCCAAAGCGCTTTACAACGGCCTCTCATTCACCCATTCACACACACATTCACACACTAATGGCGGCAAGCTGCCATGCAAGGCGCCGCCGGCCGGCCCGCTCACTGGGAGCAATTTTGGGGTTCAGTGTCTTGCCCAAGGACACTTCGACATGTGGCCAGCCGGGGTTCGAACCGCCGATCTGCCAACCTTGTGATCGTTAGACGGTGGCTCTACCTCCTGACTCTACCTCCTGACTCTACCTCCTGACTCTACCTCCTGCACCACAGCCACCCCGCGAACCAGGGTTCTTATCTACCGTACGTATATTTCCTGTATGAATGTCGAACACAAAGAATGAAAGAGTAGCGATCTATGAGGAATTACCTGTGGGTCTCTAAGAGTGGGAGGCTGGGCAGTCTGCCTATGACAGCAGTTTTCATTCAATTATGAATTTATTACTCATTACCTTAAAGAGCTGTTCCACTGCTCTGATTAATCTTACCTGTCACAAAATGACTTTTACTCTATACAAGAGAATGTATAGGACACACAAATGTGTGTGTGTGTGTGAGAGAGAGAAAAAGAGACAATCCCTTTCAGTTCCCAAATCATGTATTCTTGTGTCACGCCGTAAAGATCTATGAGGCTGACTATGTCTGTTGTTCATTTATCTCATCTGCATAATGATTATGAATCTGCTGTTATTTGTGAATTGAATTATGGCGGCCAGTTTGCAGCTCTGTTATATTACACAACACAACTGCATCTCATACACATCCATCTCCGGCTACACACGGTCCCTAGCGTTAACTGGAGCGAGGGAATACCAAATCACCAGGCTTATAGTGACATTAGAATGACTAATGCGTTTGGTGAAAGATATTACAAAGGAAAACAACATCAAGAAAACAAATAAAGAATGCTAGCGGTGACTCATGCACACGGTAAAGGGCACAGATACAGTCCAACCCTGCGGCTGCAGGGAACATTGTAGATGTTGTCGGAAGACCGTCCATTCCACACTGATGTTTTTGGTAAATGGACTGCACTTATATAGCTATGCCTTTATCCAAAGCGCTTTACAACGGCCTCTCATTCACCCATTCACACACACATTCACACACCAATGGCGGCAAGCTGCCATGCAAGGCGCCGGCCCGCTCACTGGGAGCAATTTGGGGTTCAGTGTCTTGCCCAAGGACACTTCGACATGTGGCCAGCCGGGGCTCGAACCGCCGATCTGCCAACCTTGCGATCGTTAGACGGCGGCTCTACCTCCTGAGACACAGCCGCCCCAACACATACTGTAGGAGGTCAAACATGGATCACATGCCCATGATCGGTAGGCAAGACATCCTTTGAAATCATACTTTTATCTTTTAGAGTTTTCAAATACAAATTGAGACTCACTGTTCCGTTCATCACGTAATTAAAAGGTCATGCAGACCGACAACTTATCCTTTTACTCTTTAGCGTCTGATAACATCAAACATGACATCCAGTTATGCTTTTGTTTATATAAGCAATCACTTTTCAGGTCATAGATTATGTTAGAGAATGTCATACAGTTGTTAAAATGTTTTACTTGAGATAAATTCAAGTAATGTAGCCAGCAAAAGTGCAGAATAAATAGACTAATACAAAAAGCAGCACTCTAATGTCACTCGGATGGTTAGGGACTAAATATATACGTTGGCAGTGAATGACACGGTCATTTAAAACAGTATGCAAAGTCATCCAATATCATCAAATGCCTACTTAACTCAAAGTTGAAAATAGATTTAGGGAGAATTTAACACCATCCATCACTAAAAAGCATGTTTTTTTTTTTGTCATACCACTTTGGTTCAACGGACATGGAAATTAGTGATCTATTTGATCATCTGTTTTTAATCGATAACTGAAAATGCACGTTGCTGTTTCACCTTGCTCATAGGAAGTCTGACTGTCATGGAATTTTCTGTCATGGAAATTGACCCATTTTTCCATATATGTTTCATGTATTTCAACCGCAATGGAAAGGCCTGTGCCATTGTGTATTATATTATCAAATTATGTTTCACAGGAATGTATTAATGTTTGGTATGAAACCATTCAGCACACCATTCCAGCTAAAAAGAGATTCACCCTACATGCATTTAAAATTAAGATGAATTTAATATGTTGATTTGAATTGGAAGAACCTTTATACATTATATTTTCATCCCTCTTTAATATATCAAAATAGTGAGTCACACAGTTGAATTAGGCAATGAAAAAACTTGCCTCTACCAGACTTAACATGCAACTGCAATTACAAGTATGTGTGGTCTATCATTTGATGAACTACTTTCAAAAATGAAACTCTGTCATAATGTTTGTCACTCTACTGTAAGACTCTCAACATTCACAATCTGGGAAGACTTACTATTGTGTTTAACCCTGAGATTCATTGTTTAGCCACAAGCCTTCATGTCCTACCTAGGAAACTCCCTCAAACACTCACATAGCCTAAATATGAAGGCGGTCTGGGTAACTGAGTACTGTGTTGTAGTATTGTGCAATGTCTGGTAGAAGGGAATGTTGTTGTATTGTTTATGTGTGTCTTATACTCGATTCTGATTGGCAGAAGGGGGATTCTAGATTGTTGATGTGTGTCATACACAGGGGTGCACATAACTTTTTGGGGCCAGTGCTCAGAGGAGCACCTAGGGATGCTGCTTGGTGCTCCCCGAGCTCACGAGTCACGACCCGTCCCACAGGATGGATAAAAAAGGGATACATGGATAACTTATATTAGCAAAACGACATTTATTCAAAAATAAGATGAACGAACAAATGATTGTGTGCAAAACAAAAGAAACAAATGAAAAATCAAATGACTGCTCTTTAAGCATGAAAGTCTGTCAGACTCCTTTAAACACAATGAAATCAACTGACATCTCTTTAAGCACTAACTGAATGTCTGTTCTTTAAATACAATGAAATCAACTGATATCTCTTTAAGCACTGCTCTGTTCTGTAAACACTGAAATCAACTTTCAACAAAAAGTTACAGCCTAAGCATTTACTTATGCTACAAGCTTAATCATCATCATCATCACTGCTCTCTTGACTGTTGTTAATACTGTCCTCAATTTCAACCATGGTAGAGGATGTTGTAGGCTATCACTTTAAATAGCTCATTATTTTGATTGTGCAACAAAGTCTTTTTTTTTCTTCTTCTAATATAATTCCCAACCATATTCCCTGGGTCAGGGGTCGAGGTGTGATAATGAAGCTGTAAAACAAACGTCTGAACGTTTGAAAGCTTCAGAGAAAAGAAACGTGAAGTGCCTTGGTGTTGTTTTTCCTTTTAGCGACGAGTCGTTCGGGACTGAATTTTCACGTGTCGGCGTGATAACCATGCGATGCGCGATACGCGGAATGAAAGTACAAGTTACGATACTTTCCGAATGTTTTCGTGAGGGGAGTCGCCGTGGTCGTCGTCGGTGGGTACATTGTGGTCATGAAAGGATATGGTATTGGTATTAACGGGCAGTCAGCAGTTAGCAGTAGGAGTTTTGAGGAAGTCAATTCCTCTCCCAGCGCTTCCAGCTGTTGGTGCGCAAGAGCGCGTTCATGCCGCTGATCCTCCGCGCAACATGCATTTTGGCGACGCATGCGCACTGGCGCACCAGTTATGTGCACCCCTGGTCATACAACAAGTTATTTATGTAATTCTGAAATTAGGATAAACGAGTAAAGCTGAAACTCATCAAACCTGTCATATCAGTGTTTCATATCTGAAAAAAAATGAATGAAAATGATGATAATGTGTAACTATAACTATATTTACAACATACGAGAAGTAAGTATGGTCAATCAAATCATGATGAGCAACTAGCAACAAAAGGAAATAGTAATATTCAGGGTTGAGAATGTCCATTACTATGTACATCACATGTTCAGTGGAGAGTCTGTAATGCAGGTAATCACATCATGTGTGATATAGGCTAGGGGGCTCCAGACACAGAAACGACAGTCAGCACACTCACAACATAACACCATGCTGTCAATACTGCACTGAGGAGAATCATCAAGTGAATTGTATAATTCATGTAAATGTATTGTAAATAAATGTCTATATTACAAATCAAGCATTAGGAATATGACAGGAATATGTATACTGGTATTAATAACATATGTAAATATATCATAAGCATAGTTAATAAGAAAATCATCATTCTGCCCCTGAGAGAGTTTTATTTTCTAGCTACTGTATAAACATTATAATAAAAAGTAAAAGGTAACTCTTTATGTAAACAAGCCACATAAAAAGGACATTATTCAAAACCATGTAGAGACAGTTTGATAACATTTTAGTACAATGTTGTTCGTTGCTTATGGGTATATAATGTTCCTACTGTATAAGGCCAAAATAAAGCTTTCATGAGCATTGCATGAAATAAATACTCGTATGGTGTTCATTAACGGTTCGTCCAATGAACAGAGGACATCCTGTCATTCAGCAAAGTATAATTTCATACTCATTTCAAAACAATAATTGATTATGATGGGTTTCATTAAATGCTTATCATAATGGCAGTAGGGACGGGTTCAATGCAGGCCTATTAACCTAAGAGACCAACGAGCGAGTTGGCGAGTGACTTCTTGACATAAAGGCTTGAATACAGTGAACTACAGACCAGGGTTTCATGGAGATTACTTTAGTAATATCAGAAGAATAACAGGCTAGTTTGTGGAATATCATATCAACCCCAAAGCAAATGGAATGTGTATTCCAAAAGCATTTCAATACATTACTATATGGAGTTTTTTTGTTGTTGTGGGCAACATTTTGTTTCGTATTACAAAGTAATATGGATAACATGAAAAACCAACACTTACGGCCCAAAGCCTTGACTTATGACCCAAAGCCTTGACTGATGACCCAAAGCCTTGCGTATTGCATAATGTAATTCGGTTTAGAAGGATATATTTTGATGCAACTGTAATCACTATCCACGCTAACATAATGGCTACAGTTACAATAATTGGCATAAAGCATGGTGGTAACTAATGCTTTTGATGTTGAACATCCCAAACCATTTATCATCAGACCAAAGTAAATTTTTCAGTCTGTATGTAATTCATCAAGCCTCACAGGGGTTCCAAAAACGTCACAGGGCAAATATTTACATAAAAAGTCTTTGCAAAATAAATTTTGGATTTGTGTGAATCAGTCTTTGTTCGTGTGCTTTTATGAATGCACTGTGCACACACCATCGAGTGCATATTTGTTCTCGTTTAAAACTCCTTAAGTATAAAAAATATTCAATAAGGATTGCGTTGTTGTATTGCGTCCTTTGAATACAACAGACATATTTTCCTGTCTCCAAAACAAGAACAAGAAAAGGGTAGGGCTAAAAAAACAAAATCCCATCAGTTGATTAGTTCACATAGTAAAGCCAGTAGATTAAGTTAAATAGGGAAAAGGCGGAAGGGAATATAATTCGTGACCATCTGTCGATAGAGTTCACGTCCGTCAGGTCAGGGATTTTGATCTTTAGCTGCGAGGACCGTCGACGCAGGCGCGTCTTCTTCAGATTCAGATGAGCGTTCCTGTCTACGCTGGGGCGGCCCGCCTCGCGAGCAGGCGCGCTCTGCTTCCTGTACTGGACCCCCGAGTGGTCGAACACCATGGAGGTGGAGTTCCGTGTCTCGCTCACACTCGTGGTGATCTCGTTCCCCGCCACTTCGTTGTGAATCTCCAAGGTCGTCAGCAAGATGTTCCCCTGGGAGTCCACCTGGGCAATGAAGACATGAAGACAGGGGTACTGTTAAACAGGTGTCCGTACGCTCGCTGTAACTGGACAGATGGTTCAATGAGTTACGAGGAGTCACACAACAACGACATACATCAGGACTGGTCGGCCATCCTCCAGCGAGGCGCTGGCAGATTGTAAACTTGGCGAACGGGAGAACGGCCTTCAGAAACAGGTTTCCTGTCCCCAAAACTAATCACCTCTCATAAATCAGGGTCTAGGGTTGGACTGAATGATACCCCTACCCCTGTCACGCTATGTTACACCACTCCAACAGAGAACGAGTAAATCTTTACTAGGTTAGTAGAAGAAGAAAAAATAGAAGAAAAAAAAGCTTGGGGCAGGATCATAAAATCTAGTGTGGATGTCCAAACATTGATAAAATAATCTAGAGGATTTCTTTTAACTGTGATAATACAGGTAATCTTAATCCCACAAACTGTACTGATCACCTCTGTAGATCCCACCACAAAGCTAGGGCCAAAATGTCCCCAATTTTTTTTAAATTTATTTTCAATCAAAGAAACTCAAAAATATATAATTTTCATGATGAGTTGTAAACTCAGATTCACCTCAATTAGTACACATTCAAAACAGACAGTAACCCTCCAGATGTGTTTATTGTAATAACCGTGGTGGAGACAAAACATTGACATGTTAAGGTTATTTCCCAAAGGTCTTACCTCCCCCTGTTCATTGTTTATTTGCTCTTACCTCTAATTCTCTGTAGCAATAAATAATTCAGAGCAACATAAAGTAATTATGCCTCTAACATCCAAGAAATGATCTGAATCACTGTCTGAGATGGTTTTGAAAGGAACATGTTACAGTAGTAATATAGGGAATATAGGGAAAGAGCACTGGAACACCAACAGGATGTAAACAGAGGAACACATATCAATTGTGACAGGGTCTGATGAAAAGGTCCGCAAGTCTGACAACGTCATTTTTCAGTTTGTTCCAGATTATGAAAGGGTAGATTGTAAACTTTCAAATGATGTGTCATACATAAGACAATCTGAAACAAGTTGAAGAAGTTATGCGTATTTGAATGTTGATACCCCCCCAAATCAACGAGCAGAGAAATTCAACCTCAAAGTATTCACAGCCACATTTCACAGGGAGGTAATTGGTGGGAACAATAGCTGGGTAACTCCACCCCAACCACTCCCTCAAGACAACCACTCCCCCATTACACTACCTGTCATCTGTCAGTGGGGTTGTCAGCTAAGCCTCAGGAAACAAACTTGCAGGGATGACATGTTTAAATTGCTTAATAATAATAATTCAATATTCATGATTTTGTATTGCCATGTGTGCCAAAAGCTTATTACATCCCATTATACAAGTACAAGAGAGTAACATTCTTATGGCTTCAGTTTCAGTCGACATTGCAACGGCAAGAGAAAACTAAATGCAGGGTTCGACGCCGTAACACCGTTTTACTTGTCCGGAGCAAGTAAAACATTCGCCGGGTTTGTTTGCGTGAGCACGACGACACTGCTAGATCCAGGATATGTTTACCTGTGTGTAGGAAGAACAACAGACGGCGCAGGCGCCAGACCAGACTAGATGATCGTGAGTGAAAATATTATCAAAGTGTCGATCACCCGTACGCTTTGATAATATCTTCACTCACGATCATCTAGTCTGGTCTCGCGCCTGTGCCGTCTGTTGTTCTTCATTTCACAACAACACTTGGTTTGGTTTGATTGATTCACAATTCCCGACATGCAGACCTTTTCATCACGCCGTGACACAATTGAGAAGCACATGTAGAAGAGCATAAATGTATATATGGAGAGAGAGGGAAACATGGGAAAAGAGAGAGAAGGAGAGGAAACGAAATACAAGGGGAGATAGTTATACGGTATATGAGAGGGAAATGGCCACAATGTACGGCTGGTCAACAAACTCCAACCACCTGGCGTGTGTTTTCGTTCAATGAGGAGGAAAAACGTATCATGGTGGCAAAGTTTCAGGAGAGGAGGTTCACACCACGTGACAAAACAGGCAGTGAGACACACTCACCCCAAGTGAGTGGCGATGCCCGTGTACCTGATTGGACAGTTTAACGGATGGTGCCCTGCAATTGCCTCCGTCCAGAATAGACTAGCCAGGAAAAACACAAACAAAATCCTCTTCATCTGAACTAGCAACTCTGAGAGCATCAGGGTGTAGAACATTCTAGATAAGGCTGCAGCTGGGACACGGAAGTGCATGTAGGTCCTAATACACTTTATCTTCCTGGGTCGTGCTGGGTATGTGTGAGGAGGCTAAAGCACCGGCTTGACTGAACTATAACTTCACACTAACATCAAGGATTTAGTTTTGTTTTAATCTACAGTCATATATTTTCTTCATTCACTTTAAGGAACATTTAAAGTATTTTGTGAGCAGTTATTCATGGGCATATAATACTTGGGAATAAGGGAAGTTTTCTTCTTGTTCAAAAACAACAACCAGTACTAAAAGCTCTGTGAGTTCAATGAGAACATGGCCTTCATTAAACATCCAAATCGTGAGCTTAGAATGATAAGGTTCTATCTCCGTTTAGGGCAGTTCAGAGATATTGAGCGTCAAAGTTTTTACATTCCATTATGTTCTGTGAGATGGAACCTTTGTATTTTATGAATTACTAACTCAAAAATGTCAACATTTTAAAAATAACACCACACAGGCATTAATAAACACCTAACGGATCAGATTATGGAGATAGAACCTTATCATTCTAAATGCACCAAATGTCCTTTGAGTGAAGTCACAGTGGAACCAGTGGTGATGTTCCATGTCTGAGGAGATGAGCCTTACCCTGGTACCGTCACATTTCGCCCTCTCGTTGTTGGCCTTCTCAGCCTTCTCCGCCAGTCTCTTCTGCATCTGAGGGCCTCTCCCGAAGAAGATGTAGTTGACGAAGGCGTACTCCAGCAGGGCCAGGAACACGAACACAAAGCAGCCCATCAGGTACATGTCTATGGCTTTGACGTAAGGGATCTTGGGGAGCGTCTCTCTCAGATGGGTGTTGATGGTGGTCATGGTCAGCACAGTGGTGATCCCTGGAAGAAAGCATACGTCAGTTACATTACATTTTTTAAATGTTTGGCTTTTAGCAGACATTTGACTACTAAGCAAGTGAATCATCAATCCGCCAGTCGTAGCAGGAAGAGTAATCCAGCTCAGGCCCGGGGCCATTGATAGAAGGAAAAAACCATCTTCTATCACCTTCTTCTAAACCACGGAAGATGGGTAGTGACTCTGCAGTTCTGACAGCTGTGGGAAGCTCATTCCACGTTACAGCATAGTGCTGGCTAATAAGCTGACATCAGGCTTGTTCTCAAAAAAACAAAAAACACATCTGAGAAGAAAGTCTGGTCTTTCACCTGTGACGGCACTTTGGGACATTAAGAGTTAAGAAAAGTAACAAAATAAAAAGTATCTCTTCAAAAGAAAGCCGACCAATAGGCTGACCACATGCAATAACACACACAAAAACAAACAGTAAACAGACACACAAAAACAGTAACCTTGAGAGGAATCGTACGTCAATCTTAAGAGCCAGGCAGCCGACGCTTAATATTCATAACAACATATTCATAATCAAACATACAGACACACACTCTGGGAAGAGAGACAGTGCAGAGATGCAGTCTTCTTAACAGAACGCCTCGCCAAGCCTCATGCAACAGTCACATTGGCGTGAATTACCACCCTGACATTAAACTGACTCCGAGACAGTCATTCACTTGCACTTTTCTAATTAACACATTGTTCATGATGAATAAATATCCTAGCTAGAGGTGAATGCCCCCTTACAGGGGTGAGGGTGGGGGTGTCGGGGTGGCTGTCATCATGCCTGCTGCTGATTCAAGGGAACATGATCTCAGGAGACAAGTACTTCAGCTGATCTATTTTGAAGTGCGTTGTTGTCAGAGCCCACGGCGTGACTATACTGGTCTGTGTGAAGTACCTACAGTAGCTGCACATCGTGACGTTAGGATTATACGGTTCCATCTCCATTTTTGTCAAAATTGAGTTTTTTACATAATCTGATCCATTAGGTGTTTATTAATGCCTGTGTGGTGTTATTTTCTAAAATGTTGACATTTTTGAGTTAGTAATTAATAAAATACAAAGGTTCCATCTCACAAAACATAATGGAATGTAAAAACGTTGACGCTCAATATCTCTGAACTGCCCTAAACGGAGATAGAACCTTATCATTCTAAGCTCACGACATGTAAGAGAGAAACAGTATGTTTCTCTTTTGATTAACAGCATGTTTTCTCTTTGAAATCACAGTTTGTGTTCACTGAATCCTCGTATGTTTTATCAGTGTAATCACAGGGTCATGTAGCTACTGTATGCAAGACGTGTTTATTCCGTGTACTGTATATCTGGGAGGAAGGCTCCGTGGGGAACCCAGAGGGGGGTACAGGATTCACACGCATGTCACGGCCGTGCCAATTAAGATACAAAAGACATCACTGTCTGTCTCTTTAATTACATCTTTAATTAAAAACCAGTTTTTTTTTTACAGGCGTGGCATATGGTGTAATATTGAATGTAATAAAATAAAGGACATTAACAACCTCTGTGTTTCAGTAAACTTTTTGTAGTATTCAAAGCATTATGATGTCATAAAGGTATGACCTCGTGTCATACCAACCTCTATGCTCATTGTTTGATAGTTCTTGATCACACTTAACTAGATCACTCACATCCATGACAGGATGTTGTGGAAACCCAGTTCCAAACGGATGGCCTGATTAGCACGTCTCCTGACAGTCTAAAACTTAGAGGACGCCTGTTTCTGTTTCTAATACTCCTTCAGGAATTCCCCGACCTTGTTGATAAGACATGCCGCCTTGCAGATAACGGTTAAGCAATCTGAACTAAACTGCATGGAGACACAGTTCATTCCTGTGTGTTGATGTAGTGTCTTCATTCTGGTCATTTCATATCAATATTTTAATAAGCTTTTCCAATGTGTTTGGCAAACCTAAATGTCTTTAGTTGTGAAAAATGCGGAAAAAGCTCGAGTTTATTAAGTTCATTCATCAATCATTATTAAATTGAAAATGTGGATGGAAAAGAGTCTGGTGGATGTTTCTCTTACAGTTTCTGTAACTCATAACTGGCTGAATTATAATATAACAACCATTCCTATAAGAAACATTAGAACAAGATGTTTCAAGATGGCTCCAGAACGGGCCACCGACATGCTCAAGCTATTTTCGCAGCTCACGGCTGCTTACATAAACCCAAAAGTGTTGCATGTGTGTGTGTGGGGGTGTGGAGAGGACAGGAGCGCATGGAATTGATTCCTCCGTAACACAGGGAACAGTAGGGGAGAATGAAAACCCTTCAGCGGAGTTAAGAGGAGTGGAGTCGCCCAACCAAACCCAGAACACCTGCGTCTGACCGTGTTTGAAAGGCTGCAGTGTTTTCCCCCACACAGTTGGGGATTGCAGACTCGGCAAGAATAGCTTATTACCTTACCTTAACAGGATTTTACAGTTTATTTTTTATGAGATACTGTATTCAGTATTCAATATTGTTTTAGCCACAAGACGTGTGGAAAAAGTTATATATGACATCACCTTTGATTAACTGATTTATTGACGTATTTAAAAAATTACATTTGTAACACAGTTGAGCCTATTAGGAACATGGAAATAAGAACATAGAATACTGACAAGAAAACTCTCAACCTGACACCTGAATCTTCTGTCTGGATCCCTTCCTGCGTATTGTATTCCTACTGTAAGATTTAAGGCTTAAGAATAATAGAACCAGTAATATTACCCTCGCACACGATACCCATAGTAATGGATTCAACGTAGAGAGAAAGGAAACTATAGCGGCCGATCACATAGTGATGAACACTCCCGGTTGAGGAACAGCTTGGCCGGTGATTGAATTTGGAGGGGGGAGATGTAATTGCATTCAGACTGCATTGATCTATGTGTCTGCGAGAGCAGTGTTCTGGGTGGCGGTACTGTACTGCACGTTGAAGCAGGTGAGTAACACCCTCCTTCATGGCTATCCCCTGGTGAATGCTCGCCCGTGTAAGTACTCCCCATCCCTCTCTCTTTCTACATAGGTGAACTACTTTTATTACATCCTTTCCCTTTAGCGCAGTGTACGCCGCCTGTGTGCGGAATGCATAAGCACAGACAAACACGGACGCGCCGTAACATAAAGTGCACGCTACTCGACTAGTACGCTCACACTCTCCCATGAGGACACTCTTCAAGAGATACAGGGGAGGTTGGCGCAGGCAGAGGATGGGTTTTTACAGTAGCGAAGAGGGAGGACACATATTCATTTCATCCCCAGAAGGGAGTGGGTGAGAGTGTGAGTCACAGTTCAGTCCGTGGCAGTCTCTCATTGTGTCATAGTAAAGTGACTCCGAGCGGAACACGTACTGTATAAGTGACCTTCTGTGCGCAGAGGTATACTACCACGCATACATTTGAATGGTATTAAGTGTGAGGTCAATATAGTAAATATGAGGGTGATAATATCTACTATAATATCGTGAGCTTAGAATGATAAGGTTCTATCTCCGTTTAGGATAGTTCAGAGATTTTGAGCGTCAAAGTTTTTACATTCCATTATGTTTTGTGAGATGGAACCTTTGTATTTTATTAATTACTAACTCAAAAAAGTCAACATTTAAAAAAAATAACACCACACAGGCATTAATAAACACCTAATGGATCAGATTATGTAAAAAAAACTACATTTTGACCAAGAATGGAGATAGAACCGTATAATTCTAACGTCACGATATGACAAACTTGTTGTGAGATAAGTCTCTAATAGAAAGTCTCTAGAACAGTTGACTGAAGGTGGACAGACCTCAGGGCCGTACCTAGTGCCACTCTGGCTGCAGAGGCGTCATAGTTGATCCAGAAGGACACCCAGGACAAGATGGTGATCAGGATGGATGGCATGTAGGTCTGCAGGATGAAGTAGCCGATGTTTCTCTTCAGCTTAAAGCTCAGAGACAGGCGTGGGTAGGCACCTGTCAGGAAACAAAACAAATGTTTGAGAGGGAAACAGCAGAGTGTTTATTTCAAGAGGCGCACACACACAGGGACGTTTTTTGTTTTTCAGTTCCTATGGCAATGGCCTCGCGGATTCGTTTGATCGCCATGGCAACAAGCTAGAGTGGTCCAAATTGTATTTTTTTTTAATGCAATTTAGCCTCGAGTTCCAAAAACATACTTGAGAAAAAAAATGAATAGTTTAGAATGTGACAACACAGATACAGTCGTGTGAAAAAGATAGGACACCCCCTGAAAACCTTTGTCTTTTTCAACATAATTATTTCAACATAATATGGATAGTTGATCTTCATTTGAACAATATTGAAAGATGGTCATATAAACTAAACAAATAAAACTGAAAAGGATTCTCTCTTTATCTATAAGATATTGTTTGAAAGAAGATCAAATAGTGATATGTCCATATTTCTTAAAAAAGAACTAAATATTTCATGGAGTGTCCTAATTTTTTCACATGACTGTATGTCATCTACAGTGGCACATTCACATGCACTACAGTACATGTTCATGTGTAGGTTAAACACTTAACTGCATTTCTGTGTTTGTGTCTTTGACTGGCCAACACATTTGGAAAACACTGTTTTTAGCAGTTCAATGGAACCTGAGATTAAAGATCTTAAGAGCGTCATTCCATGGAAATCGTACTTTCCCCTTGATTGCAGTAAGCCCCCGCCCCCCCCTTTCTCAACATGTGTGTACAAGATTAAAACTATTCACTGTCATTATTTCATGAGTGGGAATAATCACTATTGTGGTTCCCTCTGTGAGTGTTTGAGTGTTGGAAGGGAATAATTTATGTTGTGGGTCTTTCTACCTCATGAATATATGATGCCTATATCAAGTGCTACATTCCCTCCTCCCCGATTTCTTTCAAGAGCTTGAAGAAGCAGAGGGGTAATTGCCACTCCATTATGATTCCCTGTTCTAGTGTTCTAGAGTGTTCTAGTGTTCTAGTGTTCTAGTGTTCTAGTGTTCTAGTGAGTGTTCTAGTGTTGTAGTGAGTGTTCTAGTTTTGTAGTGAGTGTTCTAGTGTTGTAGTGAGTGGGGCCGGCACACGATGCAAAGCCTGTAATTGGGCAGCCTTTGAAATAAGTGGTCCGCTGGCCCTCATGGGAACACAGGCAGAGTGCAGGACGACCACAGGACCCCAAAACAATAAAGGCTTTCACTGCACACTTCAATAATGGCTTTCACTGCACACTTCAATAAAGCTCAACGCGTTTCACTACCTCCAGCGAAAAACACTGGAATATGCAATCAGATATGAACATTTGGAGAGAGGGATGGGGGGCTGGGGGACTGGGGCTCAATGAGGGAAAGAAGTTATTCAGAATCTCTCTAGCGAGGTTTCTGACAGAGGCAATGCAAACTGGATCCTATGGAGCTGGTCAGGTTCAAGATTACCTACGAGTCCTCCACTCACTTTTGGGAAATAAATGTAAAAAATGTTTTCAAAATCTGCTGTTTAAAAAAATAAAATAATAATCCCAAACACTTTACGAGGGACTATATTTAGCCTTTATTTTGCCTATATTTTGCCTTTGCACTACTGCTGGTTGCCCACCCTTGGTCAATGTGATCACTATCACTCTTTAACCTTTGCACTACTGATGTTTACAATACTACCTTTGCACATACTGTATATTGAATATTGCACATACCTCTTTGATATAGCCTCCTTTATAGACCTGCACATTACATACTGTTCATAAGCTACCTTACCTGTACATAGCTCAACATGGTATATACCTCTGAACTACCGTAACTGCTTTACTGTACCTATCACTATCACTGTCATGTTTTTATATCATGTTTATTTTTTTTAAATATCATGTTCATCACTATTTGCACTTCTGGTTAGATGCTAAACTCCATTTAGTTGTCTAGTACTTGTACTCTGCAATGACAATAACGTTTAATCTAATCTAATCTAAAGGACCAAACTGTAATAGTTGTCTGACATGAACATGGTCTGAACCAGTGATGTAGTCTAGTTGTTTCTAGTGGGTATATTGTGATTTTTCCCTCCCAGCCTCATATCGTTCATTTCGGAACGGCATAAAAATAAATCTGTGCTCCCTGTCTAACGTTATATATCTAACATTACATGTTATAAGGCTGATCTGTGCATGATAGTGCTGCATTTTTACATAATCGTCGCATCTCCCCCCCGTTGATGGTATATGACGCTATAGCCAGTCCCAATGGTCCAAAATTCAAGTGCTTTGTAACACAGACACAGAGAATTTTATGAATGAAAGTGAAAGTTCTGTCACAAAACGCTGTTACGTATCCTCACACATTTTTAAGTGGGTATACGGATATCCTTGGCCTTTCCTAGTGGGTATACGGAAATCCTTGGCCTTTCCTAGTGGGTATACGGCGTAGTCCTGCGTATCACGTAGACTACACCACTGGTCTGAACCATGGTCCTGAGTGGACCTTACCTGTCGTCTGAACCATGGTCCTGAGTGGACCTTACCTGTCGTCTGAACCATGGTCCTGAGCAGTGGTGGACTCAGGCTGTTAGAAGGGCAGGGGGGGCGAAAAGAAAAAAAGGGCACCTACTGCACAACATGGGACCCCATCAGTGCACATGGGGCCATCCTCTAATGTTGCCACTCAAAAGGGCACTTTAGTGCGAAGTTTTTCAACTGTGGGGGCACATGGTCAAGTTTAGACCATTGGAGGGGCACCAATAGGGCACATCCTCTAATTTTTGCCACTCAAAAGGGCACTTAAGCGAGACGTTTTTCAACCGTGGGGGCACCAGGAGGGGCGGTCGCCCCCCCCCGAGTCTGCCAGTGGTCCTGAGTGGGGCTTACCTGTAGAGAAGACCACGTTCCTAGAGACCAGCTTGTAGTCCACTATAGAGAACTGAGGCAGTTCGATCCGCGTCACCCCCGTCACAGCGTTGTCTCCTCCCTTCCAGTAGAACTCAATATCATCTGTGGTGTAACCATCTGCACATAGAAACACACACACAGAAGGTCAAGCAAACTTCAGACTCACTTGGGAGACACCTCGTGACGTTAGAATTATAAGGTTCTATCTCCATCTTTGGTCAAAATTGAGTTTTTTTACATAAGCTGATCCATTAGGTGTTTATTAATGCCTGTGTGGTGTTATTTTTAAAATGTTGACATTTTTGAGTTAGTAATTCATAAAATACAAAGGTTCCATCTCACAGAACATAATGGAATGTAAAAACTTTGACGCTCAATATCTCTGAACTGCCCTAAACGGAGATAGAACCTTAGAATTCTAAGCCCCCGCACTGTTTCAAACATACTAAACATACCACATACCCAAGTAAGAACGGTGCCTCAAAACATATCAAACTACAGTCAGATGTCACATGAGAGAGCCATCATACTTTAGCGCTAAATCTCTAAATCGCTAACACTGCCTTTTGTCATTGTGTTTGTTAAGTAATACGAGTAATGTATTTTCATTTGGAATCATGCAAAGTGACATTTATAGTCCGAATGGCGGAGTATGATTAAGTCTTATGAATCACACAGGCAAGGCTGGGCAGAGGCTCCTGGTAATTGCTGGTTACATGAAGCTGATGTAAATCTGTCATTAGCGTGATGTCTGATAGCATGTCCAGCCTCATTGGTAGGCAGACCAACACAATAAACCATTCGTGGGATCAATGTCCTTCAACTGTTATGTCTTATGAGGATAAATGTATTGGGCGCAGAGAGAGACAAACTAGGCATAAAGACTGATTAAGTTTGATTAAGTTTGGAACAACTGGCCTCCAGCCCTCTTTCTGGGAATTCATGGTTGGAAATCTTTCAATCGAACACAAAAACAAATATTAGAGAAGGTGAAATAATGTGACAATCATACTGCCGATAACTTCAAACAATATTGTCATCCTAATAACTAACATTGACTAATATGTGAGAATAACATGCAATGTGTTATGAGTTTATGTTTCCTCGAGAACTTGATTCCACACAGGATCTTCCCATTGCTTTCCAGAGCCTGGACTGTGAGTAACGGCATGGTGCATTGTGGGTAAGCCTCTGCCAGGATCGTGGTTCTTGGGGCTGCAGCCTATCTAGGGACATGATTCCATGAGTGAGAATGCCATGTGGATTAGCCTCTCCATGGGTTAGGGCTCTCTGTACAGTAGTTCTGTCCCTGTATCTGTCTCTCTCTGGTCCCTCTCTGTGGACATGTCCATGGGTTTACTACTCACAGCTCTCGATCTCCAGAGTGCAGTTCTGCTCATCCAGTGGATATCTTCTAAGATCCATCATACAGGCTGCTGTTGTTGTGATCCTGAATCAGACAAACAAACAAACAAAGGACAGCAGGCCAAGAGTTAACAGAGCGAGCATACAGGAACTGTAAGTGGTCCAAACACACCCAACATAAACATATAGAGAGAGAGGGGCGGCTGTGACGCAGGAGGTAGAGTCGCCGTCTAATGATCGCAAGGTTGGCATATCAGCGGATTGAGCCCCGGCTGGCCACATGTAGAAGTGTCCTTGGGCAAGAACCCCAAAATTGGGAACTGTTTTAAAATGAACCAACAAACCCAATACTGCGGGGCAAAAACCCAAGACAAGAGAACAACACTCTCTACGAGTTTACACCAAGAATACCAGTTACAGGCAACTACAACATTTCTATCTGACACCCAATAGTTCATACTGTAGTTTCCAACTGAACTGCTAAACAGTGTATGAATCCAAAAACTAAATTAAAATATGTGAATTTATGAATCTAATGGGGCATGCTTACCCTGTCAGCAAGTTACTTCAGGTTTTTCACACAGCTTGTACGGCTTGTAAATGCAGACAATCTACCTCTAGACATTTCATATTCTACTTTGAGGGATTCCACCACACCACACAAATCAAGTGTATCTGAGATGGCATACTCATACTGTATTCTTAATCTCAGTTCGTGTTATTTGGTATGAAAGACTGACTACAGAGGGGCGTTTCAAAGAGGGAGATCATGTTTGCATCAGAGTGACTTCCAAGCTTTACTTCCAGGCTGAATACATGCGGGTGAGCCCAGTCCCGCCTGTGCATTACCATAAACTCATGAGCATTGGTCCATTAAGGGCTTCATAACAGACAAGCAAATGAAACACTCTCTCTTCCGCTATCGATTACTGAGATCTCTGTCTTGATAGCATAGCTCCATCTCTTCCTGCATGGTAAAGTGCTGCTCTGCTGGTGCATTACACTGGACACTGCAGTCTTTCCAGTCTACTGTTTGTCTATATACCATGTTCAAATGAATATGCTATGATATTTCTGTATTGCACATTGAAGATTACAGCCTATACAACACAACAACATGTTTCATTTATGTGTGAAGGTTATTTTGTTATCTAACTACAGCCTAACTGGATTGGAATGGAAATCAAGCAACAGAAAGAAGTTATCACATTGGGCGGCTGTGGCGCAGGAGGTAGAGCCGCCGTCTAATGATCGCAAGGTTGGCAGATCGGCGGTTCGAGACCCGGCTGGCCACATGTCGAAGTGTCCTTGGGCAAGACACTGAACCCCAAATTGCTCCCAGTGAGCGGGCTGGCGCCTTGCGTGGCAGCTTGCCGCCATTGGTGTATGAATGTGTGTGTGAATGGGTGAATGAGAGGCCGTTGTAAAGCGCTTTGGATAAAGGCGCTATATACGTAAGTGCAGTCCATTTACCATTTATCACATCAAACTACTCACCTCAGGCCGTACAGGACCGTGCCGTCAGGATGCAGTCGGATCATGCGGTTCTTCACTGTCACGCCGTGCACAAAGGACTTCTTGTCGTTGAGGAAGTAGGTGTCAGGGACCCAGAGCTGGTCTGCCACCCGGTTGTCTAGTGTCAGGTTGAGGGGGATCCCTGCGTACGCCAGTCTCTTATCCCTCCAGTACTGCTGGAAGTACATGGTCAACGTGTAGTCCTGGGGAGAGCCAGAGAACCACACATGGGACACTTAAAACGTGAAAACACCATGACAACATGAAATCTATCAACCGATCCATGTCGAAGATCTTAACGTGTCTTAGACTGACATCATAAAATCGTGACGTTAGGATTATAAGGTTATTTTTGTCAAAATAGAGGTTTTTTTACATAATCTGATCCATTAGGTGTTTATTAATGCCTGTGTGGTGTTATTTTTTAAATGTTGACATTTTTTAGTTAGTAATGAATAAAATACAAAGGTTCCATCTCACAGAATATAATGGAATGTAAAAACTTTGACGCTCAATATCTCTGAACTACCCTAGACGGAGATAGAACCATATAATTCTAAGCTCACGAAATGTTACTGTAAATTCTATTCAAATGTCAACAACAAGTATGATATTCCGGCATTTCACTATGCCCGCCATCACAATGAATATTCCATAAGAATGTAGTTATTTGACCCAACTCTGAGATCTCATTGGGCGACCTACACTGTCACAACAAAATGGTAAATGGACTGCACTTATATATCGCTTTATTCCAAAGCGCTTTACAACGGCCTCTCATTCACCCATTCACACACACATTCACACACCAATGGCGGCAAGCTACCATGCAAGGCGCCAGCCCGCTCACTGGGAGCAATCTGGGGTTCAGTGTCTTGCCCAAGGACACTTCGACATGTGGCCAGCCGGGGCTCGAACCGCCGATCTGCCAACCTTGCGATCATTAGACGGCGTCTCTACCTCCTGCGCCACCAAAAACTGGGTTCAGGGGGTCACTGACTACCCCACAAGACCAGACCGCCAAGGTCAAAGCTAGAAATTCACAGACTGACTCGTGGAAATAGATTTCCTATTGTCAGGGTGATATTTATAGAATTGTCAAACAACTCTGATTCAAAACAACCAGCCCAGCCCAGGGCAGTCGTTTTTTAAGACCTGTCTACTAGTGTTGAAGCCCCCCTCAGCCATTCAGAGCAGCAGTCCCACACGTTCCCTCAGACTATAGATTTCCGTTACTGCAGCGACAGCATCGATACTACGTTTCAGTCAGGGAGACCGACCGCTTACCCTCACCGTGCCAAAACGCTGCGGATTTAATGAAGAAATAAACAACTTCTACTGTATGAAGACTTGGATAATGCTTTTCAGTCAGAATAGACTGAGAACACTGCCAAACATTGTTCAATGTATCCATAAGAGCTAATGAATAAAATGAACATGAGAAACAGTGTGGCCTGTGAGTGTGTGTGTGTGTGTGTGTGTCTGTGTGTGTGTGTGTGTGTGTGTGTGTGTGTGTGTATGACTGCTTGTGTGTCTAATCTGCGTGTACATTTTTATACCCCCGAGGGCTTGTGAAGACCTGCCATCTTGTCCTCTAAGCTGTGAACAGTCTGTTAGACTAGTTAGACATCGTTTAACAACATGTGCTTCAGTGTCTCTACTAGAGGTCTTGGGTAACTGCATACTGTATTGGTAAATTGGTAAATTGACCGACTTATATAGCGCCTTATTCCAAAGCGCTTTACAACGGCCTCTCGTTCACCCATTCACACACACGCATTCACACACCAATGGCGGCCAAGCTACCACGCGAGGCGTCGGCACCGCTCACTGGGAGCAATTTGGGGTTCAGTGTCTTGCCCATGGACACCTCGACATCTGGCCGGCTGGGGTTCGAACCGCCGATCTGCTGACCTTGCAATCATTAGACGCCCGCTCTACCTCCTGCGCCACAGCCGCCCGCCCCCCTGTACTGCAAACTAAAGTCAAGAAGCTCAGATGAAATGAAGACCAAGGTGAATGTCCTGATTCCCCTCTGGTGCCTGGACTACCATTATGAGGGATGTGTAGTCGTTCCGTCAGGGCTAGAGATGGGGTAGCTAATAGCTATAGAATGTCTCTAAATAGGTTGAATTATAACGGCGCTTTCTGTCTATAATGCTTGGGGAGCAGAGAACACAATCTGTACTGTTCAGTAATATCCTGCAGCGCTCGAACAGTTAAGAGTAAGAGCCACATACTCTATGAAATCTGGTTGTGAATAATTCAGAAAGCATTCTGATACAAGACCGGTTCCACAGTGGTGGAGCCATCAAGGCTTCTAATGGACCTCTATAGCACATGTACGCGTGTTGTGTTCTGCTGACTAATTCCGAAATGGTTCCTGAAATAGTTTTGAATAAATAAGCAAGCCTAGTACCGGAATAAACAAACACTTTGGTTGTGCTGAGAATGCATCTATTTCGATCTACGTACTGACACAATAGCACATTCATCAGAGATGACGGACTGTCTCTTTACCATAGTACACTGTAGTATTAAGTTATTTCTGCTACTGTCTAATTGTTTCAGGTGAATTTGACAAACGTCTGCATGAAGACTTCAGTATTGTACATAAGCATGGGAGTATTAATTATTGAAATACCTCTAAGTGGGTAATGGCAGTGTTATTACAAGGTAAGTTGGACTGCAGTTTCCAAGTAATTATTTTAGGTAGTTGTCTTTCTTCTTAATGGTAACTTTCAGTATTTAGGGTGAGGGTTATTCCAAGCTGTAATGTAAATGCAATTTAAATGTGTAATGTAATGGAAATGTTCCCGAAATACCTAAGTAAAATCAACAGCAATGATAATATTCCATGGCCACCAGGATTGTGTATGTGCTGTGCAACATACAGTACGGTGGCCTATATGGCACACATAGTATTTTCTCTTTAGGTTTTGTATATCCTACCAGGTGGATCTATAAAATGTGCATGTGGTTATAACTGGACAGTCTGGGCGGATTGATGGCAGCTGCTGGACTGAAACAATCAGGTGTAGTGCTGAGGCACATATGTACATTTCAAGCCTGCAAACTGCGACACTTTAAATGAATGTGCAATAACACTATGTGCAATATGACAACCCTAGTCGTCTATCTGTACAGTATAGTATAGTGGATAGTGTACATAGCCTTTATTTATGTAAACCAGCTCCTTCCCTTCTTGTGTTTTTTTCTTTCCTAGCACCAGGGGAGCCACCCCTCCTAAATTTCGTTGTTTGGTACCTGTACTATAGCAATGACAATAAAGACCATTCATTCATTCATAAAGTGTTTGTTGCATTCATTCTCATAAACGACAGCTTTTCCTGGAAGAGATTTATATACATTTTGATTGGCCCAGTAAGACCCACTGGGCCAATCGAGTCCAATCACCCACAGATATCTGGATTACGTTCTCAAAACGAGACGTCTCAAAGAACAGCATGAGATGAAACATCGAGAGACCATGTTCTATTTTAGGTCACTTTTTTTCATGTTGTGAAGGTGAAAGTGAATTCTGCTGGGAATAGAGGGACTGAGCAGGTAATGAGAGGAAACGCTCCTACTGGGAAAAATCCTGACCCTGTAACGAGGTTTGGCAGAGCCGTTTTTCGAGTCCCCTCAGAGATGTTTTCACCTTCCTCTCTGGTGCCGTAACTCTCTCTACTCCCCCTGTAGAGAGAGACGCATTCAGCACCCTCAATAAAGTCTCTCCTGTGGCCTGTGCTCCAAAGCGCTTTACAACGGCCTCTCGTTCACCCATTCACACACACATTCACACACCAATGGCGGCCAAGCTACCATGCAAGGCGCCGGCCGGCCCGCTCACTGGGAGCAATTTTGGGTGTCAGTGTCTTGCCCAAGGATACTTCGACATGTGGCCAGCCGGGGCTCGAACCGCCGATCTGCCAACCTTGTGATCATTAGGCGGCGACTCTACCTCCTGAGACACAGCCGCCCCATACTACTCTAACATACCATGAGCAGTAACAGTGTGGGTCTCTGGGTGACTCAGCCTAGCCTGGTAGTGATGCTACTGACACAACAGACACAGAGACGGAGCCCAGCTGGGTCCAGGACCACACACACCATCTCAAAGTCAACACTTCATACAGTCATATGACATTCTGTTTGTATGAGAATTCATTTGTAGTGTTTTCAACAGTACCACTTCATATTAACATGCGCTCGCTTCCACATGTGTAGGCTACTTCAATATCTGTGAGAGCCAGGATACCATTTTCACAGAAACCCATTTTAAGATGTTCCGAATTCCCGAAGAACGCTGAATCCCTCCACGCGTACCTCTTTAACTGAAGTCCCTGACATGAAAAATAAACTAAATTATTTAAAAACGATAGTGTAGCTGGCCAGCCAAACAAAACTGCAGGCCTAAAATATTCATCCCTTTCCGATCCTCTACTTTAACATTAGGTTTGGAATGAAAGATCTCCTCCGGGATTCAATTCATAATGTTTGTTTTAAAAGGCGACAGCTTACGAAGGCTTCGGGCTGCGCCAGTGTTTCTACAGTAAGGCTACAGATGGTGGTGCTACTGGGGGAATAAAGTACTATGCATCAACCGAAGGTCAGTGTACAACTATTGGATGTAGAGCTGAAGGATGTAGAGAAAGTATAGAGTTGTCAGCTAATGACATCATCAAGGACAGAACATCTAGAACATCAGCTCTGCTCAACCTAGAGTACAATGACAATGAGATGGGAACATATAGCAGTGTCATTTAATTCCCAAACAACATAAAGGGGGTTAGTTATACACTAACACTAAATAATATATAGACAGCGTGAAATTGTCAGGGTTTTTATTTGAATCATAATCTCATCAGAGAGAGAGAGAGAGAGACAGACAGACACAGAGAGAGACAGAGACAGAGACAGAGAGAGAGAGAGACAGACAGAGACAGAGACAGAGACAGAGACAGAGACAGAGAGAGAGAGACAGAGAGACAGAGACAGAGAGAGAGAGAGACACACAGAGAGAGACAGAGAGAGAGACAGAGACAGAGAGAGACAGAGAGACAGAGAGAGAAATAAATGACGCCCAGTGGGAGGATGAGATTGTGGTGTCATCGACTGTTCTGAGAGCTTCCCATTGCCACACACAGACATGGCTACCTGTTCTGAGAGCTTCACATCGCCCTACACAGACATGGATACCGCTCGCCAGTCAAACATCGTTTACGTCAACGTAACACCGGGGTGTCTGCTGGGGATGCAGGAATAGCACTGAGACCCCCAGGGGAGGGAGGAATAGCACTGAGACCCCCAAGTGAGGGAGGGGGTTTCTCCAGAGTTGTGTATATGTTACGGTACATGTGGGAAAACTAGGGTTAGGGTTAGGTGATAGGGTGATACGGTTAGGGTTAGGTTTGGGAGTAGGGATAGGGTTAGGGTTAGACATGCCAGCATGTACCAAGTCGACGTAGCACCCAACCCTAACCCTAGTTTTCCCACATGTACCGTATTCCCACATGTACCGTAACATATATAAGAAAGAAGAGTCACAATCGAGAGATGGCAGCAGTAGCCTCAAACTGTATCCAAATTTCCTATTCTGATAATCTCTAAATGCTAAATATTTCCTGTGAAGCTGTAAGGAACCGAAATAACTTAAATGTTGTTGTTGTTTTTTTTAGCAAAGGACAGGTAACTATTCCCAACTATTCCAGATTGGCGGCTGATTTTAGTTGACTGTAAAGTTGGCATTGAAATCAGTCTCTATTGCTCATATTCCACGCAGTATTTTAGTACAGTATCAGATCAAGAGCACGGAGACCCTGTGTGCCGTCGTCATGGAAGGCTACACATGTTTCAGGCTGGGGTCCCCCTGAGGTCCAAACTCAAGAGGGGTTTTGGTGGATTACTGTATGTAGCTGACTTATTGACAGAGCCTTTCTACTGTATATACATCTGCAAGACTCTAAGACACAGCAGGAGTCTGCAAGGGTACCACTTCTCTCCAGAAAGAGGTGGATTATGTAAACACATTAAAAAAAGTCTGTTTTTTTATGCATAATGATGCTGACATTCTGGCTGACTCACGGTGACTAAAGTAAATAATTACACCACATGGGTAAACTCTGATGAAGACTACAGAGGGATATCTGTCTTGAGAATGGAAGACTCGTGTCTACGGCTCTCTAAAGAGTTCACCTGTTGCTATAGGGGACAAGTGCCTCCGCACAAGGACAGCAGAAGGAAGCTCGTGTTTATTGGCGGAGAGCACTTAACAACATAAACCTGGTTAACTGACATTATGCAAAAATAACCTCTGATTGAGAAATTACAGGGAACCGACGCAGCTTTCAAGCTAAAAATAACGGAGAGAGAGGAAGCAAAGTGAGAATTATATTAATAAATCTCATCTCCTTGACGACAAGCTCTCTGCTAGCGCGCCCACACAGGGTTTGGGCCAATACCTTGTGTGACTCCGGCTGTTTGAACGCATGCCGCCGACACCTCTGTGCTTTCCAGTTCTCTGAAGAGAGACAGATTGTTCAGCTTTTCAACACTTCTGTTCAACAACACTTAAACAAATTCTACCAAAATTAGTCAATTATTCAGGCTGAAAACTAAACTAACGCAAATCAGAAATGACATTCACTGCCTCAGACAATCTCATCATCGTATCACGTCTTGTCATGTCTCGTCTCTCGTTTTTGAATCACGAATAAAAACGACCTCATACGACTTGAACTCCAACGCATACGGTAACAACACATGCATTCAGGGTGGCCAGCCAATCACGTTCAACAACTCTGTTGTCTATAGAACGCCAACGTCTAAACTCGCCTCATCACCTAGGTACGTAAGTGACAGAAAGATCTCGAGGCACTGACTGTCTGTGACTGATTATGGTTTCCAAGGCAACTGTTTCCACCACGAGCTCAAACACGGTTGACCTCAAAAATCATCATCGGCTAACATGGCAGTTGTCTCGTTTTCTCACAGGCAAGAGAGACACTGAGTACTGAGACGACAGGACCATTTGTGTACAAGTTATTTCACCACTCAGCTCGTCTCCCCTCCATCCCCTCTCCACAGATACCCTGGGATGCTTTTCCGAGTGCACTCCAGGAAGGCAGAAAAAAACAAAACGCAGCAATCAAGCGGATGCAATTTGCATTGGCCTGCTCCTCTGAGTGGAGAGAGTGGGGGGGGGGGGAAATGGCTTGTTCAGCAGAGAGCTATGCCATATCCTCTGGATTTATCAATGCGCAAGCATCTGTGGTGACGCCATGCCACATGTCCATTACAGACGAGCTCCTCTAGTGCTATCAGAGAGCTACATCCATCTATCAGAGAGCTACATCCTTCTACATCCATCCCATCTCTCAGCACCACGGCACCAATCATTGAAGTCCCTAACACCCAATGCTGTTTATAGGGGCACTGAGCGAGGGACCAGAATGGTTTCCCAATATATTATCAGGAAATGAAGCATTTTCAAAGCATCCCAGATTCAGACGTAGCCTAAGTGTGTCAGCCACTACTATTGCAGGCGAGAGGGAATCTCATTTTAATATTTCATCAACACATTTTTCCACTCCCTTGGCCCAATTTACTGGGTTAATTGACGTCTTACTGTGACCCTACTGAAACACACTTGAACACATGATGCACTATGCTGTACAGTAGGCAGCATACTGTATAGTACATGTGTGTGACGTGAAGAATTGCTGAGCAAGACAAAAAGGTGGCTTCAGCAGGAGTCTAATGCTTACAATGCAGTCAAACTGGAACACAAAATGTAATCTGTGTGTGTGTGTGTGTGTGTGTGTGTGTGTGTGTGTGTGTGTGTGTCTGTGTGTGTATGTGTGTGTGTGTGTGTGTGTCTGTGTGTCTGTGTGTCTGTGTGTGTGTGTGTGTGTGTGTGTGTGTATATGCTGACCTCCTCTAGTGAGGGGTGAACTACTTTCAAGAGGAAAATGACACATGGTACCATTCCAATCACTCTCATAAGTGACACGACATAATGAGGGGACTATATATCGGTGTGTCTGTGTTGAGGTTGAGTATTTAACACACATGTAGTTGCTATGTGTATTATAACACTGTTAGCGACATGCAGTAGTTTGGCATTTCTTGTTTAACAAGTGAAACAAGGAGCCTGTCTTTATTATTGTCTAAATCCCCCAAACCATGTCAGTTAACAAACAACTCTAAAAACCATGTCAGTTAACAAACAACTCTAAAAACCATGTCAGTTAACAAACAACTCTAAAAACCATGTCAGTTAACAAACAACTCTAAAAACCATGTCAGTTAACAAACAACTCTAAAAACCATGTCAGTTAACAAACAACTCTAAAAACCATGTCAGTTAACAAACAACTCTAAAAACCATGTCAGTTAACAAACAACTCTAAAAACCATGTCAGTTAACAAACAACTCTAAAAACCATGTCAGTTAACAAACAACTCTAAAAAACCATGTCAGTTAACAAACAACTCTAAAAACCATGTCAGTTAACAAACAACTCTAAAAACCATGTCAGTTTACAAACAACTCTAAAAACCATGTCAGTTAACAAACAACTCTAAAAACCATGTCAGTTTACAAACAACTCTAAAAACCATGTCAGTTAACAAACAACTCTAAAAACCATGTCAGTTAACAAACAACTATAAAAACCATGTCAGTTAACAAACAACTCTAAAAACCATGTCAGTTTACAAACAACTATAAAAACCATGTCAGTTTACAAACAACTATAAAAAAATAAATAAACATATGAGGCAGTAGCAACGACGAGCTTATGTTTATTTCAGTGTCAAGCTAACCGTGCCAGAGACATCTGAATAAAATATAATATGGCTTCAAAGTGATTGAGGAAGTACGTCAGCTACATTACATGAGAGAGCTGTCACAACAAACACAGTGAAATATGGCAACCTCTCTCTGCGTACAGCACTCAGTAACGTGAGCCAGCAGACAGTGTCATAACAGACCATGTCATGTCCTGTGACATCATCACATCGCCTGTTATCTCTCTGCGAGTCTGCGTCAGGGTGACAGACTGGCATATTCTCTCCGGGTGCTGACCTCTGTTTGGGGTGAGAACGAGGTATTGCATGAACACCTAGAGCCATGCTATCTCAGTCCCCAGAGAAGAGTTCAAGACTAGACTACTGGGCTGTTATGTAAATGCAGTGCATTGATGTCATATGTGATCTAACTACGTGCTATGAGGTATAATCTATATTGGTGGTCATCAGTCATAGTCCTTTTTTTCATTTGCAGAGGAGGGTCTGGGTTTTCTCAAATGTGGGGCAATGGGATACAGGACTGTTTACATGATGATAATAATAACTTTATTTTTATAGCGCTTTTCCTGCAAACGTTGCAGCTCAAAGTGCTTTAATCATTATATGATAGTCCCTTAATAGGAAACAAAATAAGATAATAATGGTAGGCTTTTTTCTACGTTTACACATTATTTTACTCTTGCAATGACCCCTTTGTTTTAACTTTAACACGTCCTCTGGGCGACTGGTCGTTGAGCCAGACATAAACAGTT
The DNA here is from genome assembly GCF_963989245.1 of Nansenia antarctica. NCBI lineage: Eukaryota > Metazoa > Chordata > Actinopteri > Argentiniformes > Microstomatidae > Nansenia > Nansenia antarctica. Next base: position 1,847,798 of record NC_137677.1, read on the forward strand.
TCCAAAAATAACCAACTTATGATCCACTCTTTCTTCCTTTTTATGTTGTCTCTTGCTTCATATCAAATCAAATCAAATCAAATTTTATTTGTATAGCGCCATATTTGTCATGCAGTATTTCCACATGCAAATAGAACAGTATGCATATGGTATATCTGTAGAGGCAGATTGCCAGATTGAAGACCAAGGGTGATGGAGCATTCCAAACCGTGGCTCCCAGGCTCTGGAATGCTCTGCCCTGGGATCTTAGATCAACTGGCTCGGTCGAGGTTTTTAAAAAGCAGCTAAAGACTGTGTTGTATAGACAGGCTTTTGGATAGCCCCTAGGGCCTGTCTTTCTGTGTCCTGCTGATGCTGTTAGGCTACTACTGTTGTCTGTTACTTGTTTTTATGTTCACTTGTTTTGCCTCCTGTTTTAACCTGCTGTGGCTTTCGCTCTTGTATTATGTTTTATTTGTGTTTCCTCCTTGTTATGTAAAGCACTTTGTGACCCTTGGTCTGGGAAAGGTGCTGTATAAATACATTTTACTTACTTACTTTTATTGACTTACCTATAGGCTATAGCACTGGGCTATTTATACACCAGGTGATGATGAGAATTGAACATAAGTCACAGAGAGCAGGAAAGGACCTCAACGTGTCAGTCATTTTTATATACAGCAAATGAGGGGACGGGGTTAGAGGCTAATACTATTCGGTTGTTAAGTCTGACGTCAAACGTGACGTTTAGCAATTTCCGGGTCCAAACCAGAGTACCAGTGTACTACAGTGTTAGAATGACAGTTCAATCGTTTTTTAGACTGGGATCTATTCATACAACAAGGGACACAGCACTTTCCCGTTTTCCACATATTGTCAGCGTCTTTGAGCCTCGGAAAAGCGCTATATAAATATAATGAATTATTATTATTACTGAGGCATTTCGAAGAGAGCACCTCAGCCAACGTTGGACCCGGAAACACGTCACGACTTAACAACCGAATAGCTGTTTGGTAATGTTGATAAGGTAATGCAATCTATATTTGGTGAATACTATCAATATCAGAATAAGCAGTCATGCTAAAAGAAGCTCTAAAACACAGCTGGAACATGAAGACAACAATATAATTTACTATAGGGTTACCAGGGTTACCAAGGCACATTTATATGCTGGTGGTGTCGTATGTAATACTGTTGTTAACTGCCTGTATTAGTGTTCATACATAGCCTTTTGTTTTCCTGTCTAGAATGTTCAGTGTAACATTCTAGAATATTACAGCAACATTATTATTCCTCCAGGGGGTAGGTGTTTGTGTGTGCAAAGACTGGCTTGTTATGTAATTAACTAAATATGACACACACCGCACACACACACACACACACACACACACACACACACACACACACACACACACACACACACACACACAATTAAAATGGGATGAAGGGCATACTGTATCATCATGAATGAAAAAATGCACTGTGAGCTAGTTCAGCACCATGGACAGCTCCCACAATTATGGAGCCTTCTAACCTTTACCTATGTAAATGTTGCACTTATATAGCGCCTTTATCCAAAGCGCTTTACAACAGCCTCTCATTCACCCATTCACACACTCATTCACACACCGATGGCGGCAAGCTACCATGCAAGGCGCCGGCTCGCTCACTGGGAGCAATTTGGGGTTCAGTGTCTTGCCCAAGGACACTTTGACATGTGGCCAGCTGGGGTTCGAACCGCCGATCTGCCAACCTTGCGATCATTAGACGGCAGCTCTACCTCCTGCGCCACAGCCGCCCCACAACATAGGGATCAAGTAAGAACAAAGACCGTTCAATAAACAAGAACACTTTGTGAGCCCGAGAGAGAGGCACACGTAACACTGACTATGCGTCAGTCACAAATATCGCTTCATGCACATCAGACTCCTAATTTCACTACTCTACTTTAAAAACCAGCCACTGGGGCAACGTGGACGGTATGAGCATCTATGGACAGAATACAAACACGTCCAAGTGTCCATCCAATCGCATCAAGCGTTATTGTTAATCATCTACAGGCCTCATCGACAGCACATGCTCCCAGGCCCTCTCATTGGACACGTGGGGGAGGCCTAGTTGAAACGGGTCTCCACTGTTGCCCAATCGCTGTGCCCCTGGTGAGACGCATTTCCTCTGCCCCATCTGCAGGCTTCCACAATTATAACAGTCAATCTGACACGGTGACTGTGGCAAGCTGATTGGTCTCATATGGTTCTACTAGAGGTGGCGGTGGAAAGGAGTTTAGATCCTCACTACGCCAGGTGTGGTCTACTCTGACAGAACAGACCGCAGGGAGCTAGAAGTGGACAATTAACATGCTTGCATAGGCTGCGAATGTTTATGACCACTGAAGAGGAACTTTGAGATCAGAAACCACACATGGGTTTGACTTACTAATATAATACTCTTCATTTGGTAAATGGACTGCACTTATATAGCGCCTTTTCTGCTGCTCCAAAGCACTTTACAACGGCCTCTCATTCACCCATTCACACACACATTCACACACCAATGGCGGCAAGCTACCATGCAAGGCGCCGGCCGGCCCGCTCACTGGGAGCAAATTTGGGGTTCAGTGTCTTGCCCAAGGACACTTCGACATGTGGCCAGCCGGGGCTCGACTCGAACCGCCGATCTGCCAACCTTGTGATCATTAGACGGCGACTCTACCTCCTGAGACACAGCCGCCCCTTTGGCCTCAACTCTGGCCAACGTAGACTTTTATACGATCTCATCTTACTTTAAAAGCACATAAGGGCTGAGTGAGGAGACCAGACCAACTTATTGAACGATAATAAATCCAAATGTCAGACCGACCAACAGAGGGCTGGCTGCTTGCTCTGTGTGTTTCACTGGACCACGTTCTCGTATTACAGAGTTGCACCGTGGGTATATTCCATCATACGTATTTTGTCAGGACAAACATGTCAATGGCTATTTCCTCCAGGAGGTATGTGCGAGAGCACCACGCTCGCTTGGTCAGCAATTCAGACCAAAGATGGATGGCATAGACATCACAATCTGGAGCCAGAACTGTACCCCCCCTCCTGAGGAATAGCTGCCCTGCCTCGCACATAAAAACATACACTGACCTTCTGGACCTAAAGGACCGTGAGTGGATTCTGTCATACTCAGAGGAAAGGCATTGGACCAAGATGTGTACTGTAACCATTCATCATTCATCCAACCATATGTTGGAAACAGCTGATGACATCAGGGCTTGGGCCAGATCAGATCATATACAGTATGGTTATGAAAGCCATTGTAAAGACTTTAAAAGGTTCTTTTTCCAATTACTGATTTCCTCATTATGGCTGATGTGATTTTCTCCTCCTTAATATTCAAATGGTTACATTACAAATACTAGTATGCAGTGTTGGGGACTAGTTCCACGATATGTAGTTCAACTATCGGTTTAACTGTATTTTGCAGTAGCTTGGTGGTAGTTAAACAAAATTCTAATCCTAGTTCCTACAGTTTTTCCTGTAGTTAACATTTTTTTTTGCAATGTAGTAGTGTGGCTACTGTACTCACTACATTTCTCCAAAAGATAACAAACAAAATAACAGTGGAATGTAACTATTATTCCAGCCCTTGAACATCAATTTCGCCACTATTTCTTCTCTTTACTGCCACGGGTCTCCCCACTTTGCTCCACCTCACAGTTATTTTCTCCCCCAGTGATTTCAGACACACGTTCTGTCACATGGAGCTGGTCATCTCTCAGTAGCTGACTGTCTGTGTTGGATAAGATAGTTTTCGATCTAGTGAACTACTTTTTCAAAGTAGCTTTAGTTTGACAAACTATATTTCTCTCAAGGGTATAGCTTTAGTGTAGTTCAACTTCTTTCGTTGTAACGCAATTGGTAATCTAGTTAAATACATTTTCAGAGTATCTTCCCAACACTTCTCATAAGGTGACAGGAGACCAAACGGCCTGGAGCACGTGTCCATTCCATCAACTGTCCATCCCATCTAGCCATCGCAATGACAGATTTGGATCTGTCACGCCCAAGTTTTATCATACAATATTGTCAATTTAAACAAAGTTAGCCTATGCACCCATGTCTAACTATGCACACATAGAAACAATAAAACATGACACAATAATAAACAATAAACAAACACTAAATTCATACATTTAATGATTTGGAACTACTTACCATATTGACTTCTGACACCATGTCTATGCTTGCCACATCTATACTCATGCCAACAGCCACCGGTGCACCTTTAGACACAGCAAGAGAGGTACGTTTTGGAACAATTATTATCCATTATCATACTTAATTTTGCCACAAGAATATTATAAAAACAATGACTTAGCGTTTTTTGGGGACATGACGTACCTCCAAAGTCTGGGCGCAGACGAATATCATATCCTTTTAATAATTTGTCCACCGTCTCCTTTACGAAAGACATATTCCCTGGTTCGTTGGCGCTGAAAGAAAAAGAGAGAGATTGTTTGTTAGATCCATCACTTTCCAGAAGACTCAAGCATCCCCTTATTGACATATTCGTATGGAGAATTTGAATATTGTCTGAAAGAATGCATGCAAAAGTGGAACATGCAATTGCAATCTCATATTGCATTGGCATTTGAATTATGTCAGCTATATGCTTCTATATATTCGTGCCCAACACTTACCTCTGTGCACAGCACATCACTGCCACGATGAGTGGCAACGAGAGAACGTCAAAGACCCCCTTTCTCTGGGACCCCCACATTCCCTCCGATCTCTCTTGACAAGGGATCGAGCGACTAACTAAACGGGGGTAAAAGGTTTCCCAGTCCAGTGTTCAACTAATGATAGATGACCGCAGTTATTGCTCCATCAGCAGCTTAATGGTAATTAACACAACATTGTTCGGCGCCAGAGATCATCCTAGGATCTGTTGAAGGGTTTTGCATGATCAATTCGATGTTTCTGTCTGTCTCTGTTGGAGTGAAATGATGTTGAGACGCAACAGCGTATTTGGTAAACACCAAACATTTTGGAACAAAACGTTACCAGGGATAGATGCAGCGAGAATTGACGTGGTGGTGGTAGGGGCTAAGCCAGATCTCCATCCTCATGCAGACCTTGAATGCTTAAATCACAAGCACTATATGCAATATAGAAATTCCAATGTCACTTCTTGTGGTGGTCTTTCTTTTGGGGGGTCGGTTAAGAGTCCAGGTTGATCCGAGTGTTGCAAGGCGCATGGCGCAGTTAACATAAATCCATGTTGTCACACAACCAGAATGTTTGTCAAACAAACCAGCTTTCATTAATTGTCTCCCTTGGCTTTGATCCCCTTTACAATGTCGTCACCAGTGACAGATTCATTCCACGTTGTTCATTCCAGAGTTTGAAGACATGTAATTCCCTCTGTATAACACAGGAGTCCAAAGCAAAGGAGTCCACGTGATGCGATACTCTCCTCTCCGCAAGATAGTTGAGGCGTGTTTTTCTGATTGGTAAACCAAGCGGGAGTTCATCAGGATTTAGGAGCCAGCAACAATTTAGAGAGCGGGATTAATAAATAAAAATCTGTGTGCGCTGAAGTCTTTGAGCTAAGGGACATGATGAGGCGATGAGGAAGGATACTTGGGTAAGTTATTGCGCATCATAACTGTCTAACATTCTCTGTGCGCAGTTCTTTATTCTAGTGTACAGTAGGCTGTTGTGTGTGTGTGTGTGTGTGTGTGTGTGTGTGTGTGTGTGTGTGTGTGTGTGTGTGTGTGTGTGTGTGTGTGTGTGTGTGTGTGTGTGTGTGTGTGTGTGTGTGTGTGTGTGTGTGGTAGAGTGAGTCTGTCAAAGTTGTAAAGAATGGAGCGCAAACTATGGTCCTTAATTGGAGAAAGTGCATTACAATGTTATTGTATTTGTCACAAAATCGTGACGTTAGAATTATACGGTTCTATCTCCATTTTTGTCAAAATTTAGTTTTTTTTACATAATCTGATCCATTAGGTGTTTATTAAAGCCTGTGTGGTGTTATTTTTTTAAATGTTGACATTTTTGAGTTAGTAATAATCAAATACAAAGGTTCCATCTCACAGAACATAATGGAATGTAAAAACTTTGATGCTCAATATCTCTGAACTGCCCTAAACGGAGATAGAACCTTATCATTCTAAACGGAGATAGAACCTTATCATTCTAAACGGAGATAGAACCTTATCATTCTAAACTCACGATTTGTAGGCTATCTAAGAGATAAGAATAATCTGAACTGTAAGATCCAGCCGACCAGTAAGGTCTGCATAATGATGGGATTCAGCACTGCAAGTTACTTTGATGAATTCCATTTTTCATTCATCTACTAACTACATCCATGGAGCCAAATGAATCTGTGTGCAGACTGTAACCTTTTAGTTTGGAGACATTATATCTGTTAGCTGTCATCAAATGTGTCACTGTATCCATGAAGAGCAGCTCTCTGCTCTCTATCGCATCTGACTGCAATGGATGTATGGATGGTCCAGACTGTGACAGGACATGAGGACCCCTGATCATCACTGCTCTTTAAAGACTCAGACAGTCACAGAGTAACGACTTACACCTTCACACGCATGCCAACTAATGACGATAGAAACAGTATGAAATAGGAGGCTTAAAGGGGCAATCTGGGATTCAAATAATAAGAAAGCAGTCTCCCTGCCACTTTTTTGGGGTAAACTGCTGAGTGATGGGGCTGGAGAAATCATGAGCTTAGAATTATAAGGTTAGGGTTAGTTTTTACATTTCAAATATGTTTTGTGAGATGGAACCTTTGTATTTTATGAATTACTTACTCAAAAATGTCAACATTTTAAAAATAACACCACACAGGCATTAATAAACACCTAATGGATCAGATTATGTAAAAAAACTAAATTTTGACAAAAATTTAGATAGAACCTTATAATTCTAACGTCACGAAATGTAACCACTCTCTCAGATCCATAGACAGAGCTATGGATGCAAGACTGTGAACATCCATTCGAAAACAATTCAAAAAATTCTAGTTTTAACCATGTTTTGAAGCTATGCAGTGTTTAGATACAATTACATTGTTTGTGGAGTAAAACAATCTTATATTTTGGCTTCTGATGGGGTAAAACAGTTGAACTAAGACCATGAGGTATTTACAAGTTAAATTCTTCAAGAATCAATGACTATATTATGTCATTCATTTAAAAGTCGAAACAATGGATGTGCTAATCCCAGATCGCTCCTTTAAGGTGGTCTGGGTGGTATAACCTACAGAACGTCTCCTCCTCCCCATCAAGAGATATTAGCCTCTTACGGTCGGTCCCATAAGGTCATTTCATAATCCATCAGGTTTAGAGAGACTGACAGTTGACTGGTTATTACTCGACCATAAAATGGCTGATTAGAAAATCCTGAAAATGTCCTCTTTCATTAGCAAAGAGCTTTTATTCTCCAATCTTGTTAAATCCACTTGTTTTTCCCATAAAAAGACTTTAGGCAGACTGAATGGGAGTGCTGAGAGGGCCAGACAGTTAGACTATAGGAGAAGAGCCATCTAAACCACCTCACTCCACACTGCATTAGTTTCCAGCACTACATGGGGATGTGTGGACAGCACTGGGCACAGGAGGTAGAGCCGCCGTCTAATGATCACAAGGTTGGCAGATCGGCGGTTCGAGCCCTGGCTGGCCACATGTCGCAGTGTCCTTGGGCAAGACACTGAACCCCAAAATTGCTCCCAGTGAGCGGGGCCGGCCGGCGCCTTGCATGGCAGCTTGCCGCCATTGGTGTGTGAATGTGTGTGTGAATGGGTGAATGAGAGGCCGTTGTAAAGCACTTTGGATAAAGCTGCTATATAAGTGCAGTCCATTTACTGTCCTAATGTGCTCATAGGCAGACTCCGGAAAGGAGTAGTTTTGGGTTAGATTCGTGGAACAGCAGTAGAGAGTAATTTCATAGCTCAGAGATTGATGTAGACATTTCTTATAGGTAACAATTACACATTTTTGATGTACAATTAATTGTCTCAGAAATAATTGCGATTAACAATTATAATTGTTTCACTAGTATGTGACCCAGATAATGTCAACAGCAAACTGTGAAGTAAACCATGCCTCTTTATTAGCATAAAACATATTTTTGAACATAAAATGTTCAAAACATCAATAAAAAAGGTACTGTGTGTCATCTAGTTAGGTGTAGTTGTGTGTTTTTAGCATGTTCATGTTCTTCCAGCATGTTGTGATGTGCTTAACATGCAGAGCAGCTGTCTAGCTAATGTGATGTTCTCTGTTGTTAGCCAGCTAGCTAGCTTGTGTGTTGGAGCACAGTCAACATTTCCATTAGACAGTTTAATTGCCATTAGACAATTATTTCATAATTGTTACAGGCCTACTTAGAGGACTATTATCTTTAAAGTGACCAATACAGATTTATACAGTATTTGTGAGGTAATTTCTACCTTAAAAAGGAATTAGGGATTATCTTGATAGATTAAACCAGAGCCAAAGCTTGTATTCAAGTGTCATCTAAAAGCTTTTTATTATTATTATTACTATTTATTATTATTATCATCAGAAACAGAGGTACTTTGCATAAATTAGAAACAAGCTAGAGTTGCTGACAATGCCCTTAAAGTAATTTCCTGGGTAATTTTCGTCATAACATAAAAAGGGTTTATTTTTTTCTTTGATCCATATGATTGTTACATAATTTTCATTCAGGGAAAACAAGGGAGCACAGTGACTTCTCCTTCAGCGTAGCATAGTACAGTATATATAAATACATGCGACTGCATTCCCACATGCACCCACACTCCACCATACCCAGCATGCTCTCTGTATACAAGGATTATTCATCTGGAGATGTTCTTAAGTGTGTAGGCAGAGAGAAGCACATCAAGAGAGACCCTGTTATACAAACTAAACCCATACATGCATTACAGGTCATAAACACTTGTCTGTCATTATATTAACATAGTTAGGCTGCTCTGTATCCTTCACTCTCGTCACTCCGTTTCAGGTCTTCAGAAGGGGGGGGGGGGGGGGGGGGGGGGTAGTTGAACTGACTTCTACCCAACCAATTTCATTTACATTTACATTTTTGGCATTTAGCAGACGCCCTATTCCAAAGCGACTTACAATCAATACATTTGACTAAGCAAGTGAATCATCAATCCACCAGTCGTAGCAGGAAGAGTAATCCAGCTCAGGCCCGGGGCCATTGATAGAAGGAAAAACCTTCTTCTAAAGCTAGTTTTTTATTTATTTAAAAAAATATATATATTTAGACAGTATAGGGAATAGGGAATTTCACCTTCCATTTAAGTTGTAGGTGTATCCATGGAGAGATTGACTTAAAACTCAATGCATAACATGATACAGAGCTCTACACTCATACCTACAGTATAGGTGAAGTTGCTCAAGAGATATTTCAACCCAGACCCGATGATAACATTGAGGCAGAAGACATTCAATTTCTTACCTTGTATCATAGATGGCAAACAGCTTTTTATTCCCGTCCACGGCATTCCTGCATAAGCAAAAGAAAAGGAAATAATTACTTTTCTAGTTCCAATGTATGTATCAACTTGAGCTATGTTGTCAAACTCGAGGCCTATAGTGACATGGAATCAGGGTCTGGTGGCTTAAGACTCGGCACCAACTGGAGTTGGTGAAATAACAGTTCTTTGTCTCTTTGTCACTTTGCTCATGAATAGCTTGACTGAAGCCTTATACCTTTCATAATGCATGCCCATGATAGGTTTTATGACACGCAAGTTATGAAAGATACTGTAGGAATGATGTGCGGTCACATTCCTGTGCATTTGCATTCATCCAGATCTGTTCAGTGGATTTATGTACTTAAATGCCCTTTATAGCCTACAATCTTTAATGCACTAGGCTAGGCTATATAGCCTGGAACTACACTTTCCTGCAACGGCTCAGATGTATTTCTCAGTCAGATCAGATAGAGAATCCGAAAATGGGATTAGAGATCCCTCTTATGGTTGTCTTTGTAACTACTCTCTCTCTCGCACACGCACACACACACACACACACACACACACACACACACACACACACACACACACACACACATCCTATCTCTATATTAAAAAGATGCTTTCAGTAATCACTCCAACAGCAGTTCCATAATTATTGCACACACCATTTGACAAGGTGTGTGGTCATGTAATACTTGATTTGGTTACAGGCCGACGACATACAGAGAAGCAGGGCTTTATCCAGTGACGCTTGCATAAATGCTATATTGAAGTCAATTGGGCATACGATACTTGATTCGTATACACTTATCTCTTTTTTAAAACCTATTGTATTCACTGGAACACTGACGCTGAGAAGCTATAATGGCAAAGTAAAGGATGCCAAGTCAGCAGAATTGTTGGGAAACCCACTACATTTGCTGCCACCGTTTTTTTTAATCATTGCTCGGGGGCAAATAAACCTCCCCGAAAGAGATGCCCGTCTCTTAGTTTTTTTCCTCCAACCTTTCCAGCCTGCCTCCCTTTCATTTTCCTCCTGAGGGGCAATTATGGTGTGCGATCACGATCAGAGGTGACGTCCATCAACTTTGATTCCAAATATTAAACTGTTACAAACAAAGTCGTGAGCTTAGAATGATAAGGTTCTATCTCCGTTTAGAATGATAAGGTTCTATCTCCGTTTAGGGCAGTTCAGAGATATTGAGCGTCAAAGTTTTTACATTCCATTATGTTTGGTGAGATGGAACCTTTGTATTTTATTAAGTACTAACTCAAAAATGTCAACATTTTTAAAAATAACACCACACAGGCATTAATAAACACCTAATGGATCAGATTATGTAAAAAACTCATTTTTCCCCCCAAAAAGAGATAGAACCATATAATTCTAAGTCTAACATCACAAAGTGTCTAGATCAGCGGAGGAACAGCCAAGGGAGGAAATAGAAGTCTGCTAAGGGGCGCAGCAGCAGAAGTGTGTGGTAATGTGTGTGTGTGTGTGTGTGTGTGTGTGTGTGTGTGTGTGTGTGTGTGTGTGTGTGTGTGTGTGTGTGTGTGTGTGTGTGTGTGTGTGTGTGTGTGTGTGTGGTAAGCTTCTGTAACTACGCTTGAATGCCTGTGCAGCAAACCTTTGCAGTGCTATACACAGAGAGATGTAGTGGGCTGTGTGTGTGTGTGTGTGTGTGTGAGAGATGTAGTGGGCTGTGTGTGTGTGAGGCATTGGAGGAGAGAAGTGTACACTGTACTGTTACTGTGTTACTGTAGGAGCGCCAGAATAACGGGACATCTTATTGGGGTGCAGACCTTAATGCATGCAGACCGGCGTTGAGCGTCGGGACACAGACGCACAGGTTTATTGATGGTTTGCGTTACGTTCCACTGTCGTATGCGATACTATGGGATGTAAGAGAGATGTGGAGATCCGAGAGAAGAAAAGATGTGGAAGGCTTCTTATTCAACGTTTAGTGAGTCGTAAGAGAGGACAACACAATGCAAGCTCCGTACTACAGTCTTAGAAAGGCAGGGGATTTCTGAAGGAGAATACTGTGGAAAAGCTGCGGTTGCAGTCAACATTGCGGGATTTGCTTGTCCAGTTTCAAATGGAATACTGTGCTTATCAATAACGCACGGTCCCCAAAACGATACAGGTATTATCTCAACATTTTAAATGCATTTTATTTATTTACTGGAAAAAACTATAGCCTCCTACGTCTTTTTGAGTAAGGTTATTACTCAACTCAGAGAGAGAAATCAGGTGGCAAGGCTTTTTTTGTGCAACGTCAATTGACTGTAACGCAGCTTGTGCGATGTTGGGAATCTAACAAAGGGACTCATTGACATTGTTAAGGTCTATTTCTCTTGTGAAATATTAATGCAATATGTTTTTTTCCATTGTTATTATTGACATGTGTCTTTAGATTGCATACTAACTACTGTCTGTTTGGCGCTGGAGGGGAGCTAATGACTTAGTGCCTTATTAATGCATCCGATGGAACAGTTCAAGTGTTTGATTGGAGACTGTACATTCTGTGTCATACGGAATATCCACGCGCACTGTGATCCATTAGCCCCCTGAGGGATGTGTGGTCGTCCAACATCGTAACATAGTAACCTACATGTACGCATGATCAGTGTAGTTTAATGATGATTTAAACGAATTTAATAATACTAATATTTAAAAAAATAAATATATATATAATTATTATTAATATCTTTAAATAAATAAATATAATCCTATCTTTTTAACTATGGAATAACTGTTGAATAATTGTTATTTTAACAATCGTTATGTCGTTAGTCTACGCATGCATGGATTGGCATAGACCTAAAAGGCAATATCAAAGCACTGTATAATTATCATCTACTAGAGATATCCATGATGTGACTTTGTTTCAGGAATGGGCGATGGAATGCGCTGCAGCTTTGCAATGAGAAGTGTGTGGGTCTGTGTCTGGCTGGTGAGCATCACCTGCCGTTTGAGGTAAGGCACTAACTTTCACAGCAGACTAAAGGCTATTACATAAACAATATCTAGGCACTGAAGGCGCATATTGATTTCAAGAAGTACACAATATCGGATAGGAGTCGGACAGCCAGCTCTGTCCACTTCTCTTTATCTCTTCTCTTAATTGATTAAATTACGTTGATGTAAAAGTGCAAAGGTAGGCCTAAACGTTCCCTCTTTGTTATGTGACATAGCCTCTGCCAGACCCCAACTGGGACCCCCAAAGAGGCCGAGCTCAACGACAACATCACCATCTTCACCAGGATCCTGGATGGGTTGCTGGATGGGTATGACAACAGACTCCGCCCTGGACTGGGAGGTATGATGATGCAAATGTGAACACCTGAAACACCTGTCCATGTCTGTATGTTGTACAGATCTAAAATATCATACTATATGAGAATTAAGTGGACAGTGCAATACTTACTACTTCGTAGTGTGTCCATGTAACCTAAAGCCAGGCTTAGTTGACAGACACACGATTATGCGAAATGATGATTGTTTTAACAGAGGTGAATATAGTCAATATATTCTCACTCCAGTGTAGTCTCGGTGTCAATATTATCTTGAGTAAGAGATCCCACGGCTCCCCCCCATAATGGGAGGGAACAATGGACTGCACTGCAACATCAGGCCTCTCTTTATCCTGCATGGGAAGGGAAATGCGCTCCCGCATTCATAGACCGTGGCTGCTGTAGGTCCTGGACAAAGGAACATGCTCATTGTGAGGTTCCTAAAGTGTGAATCCGTGAGGCTGCCAACACGCTCAGTATCACGGCCTTTTGAAAGTGCTGTTGTGATTGTGCCAGCAAGCTGGTGACCTTGAGGAAGCCATCAGTCCTCCGTCATAAAAAGCAGGGTCCTTTGTACTCAGTGGACTGAGGCCAGTGTAGGCGAGAACTTTTTTCGATTTCTTTCACTAGACTAGAAATATGGTGTTAAATTATTTAATTTTTAAAAAATAAAAGTGTATTAGCCATGGGGTTAGACTGAGAATGAATGGATTCAAAATCATGTATGTACAGTATGGGAGGGACATGTATTGCAACTACTGTACGTACAATGTGATTCGTGCTCTCGTTGTGTTGTGTGGTGTGTGTGACTACACATTTTGTCTTCTCCTTGTTATCATTCATTTTCAATGTGACTTTTCAATGTGTAAAGGTCAATGTAGCGTTAATGCACACCAGATGCTACTGGTAATGCATCTGTATGCAGGGTTCCTGCGCTGCGCTTAAAAAGCCTTTAAGTCTAAAATCCAGCAATCCGATTTACAAGGCCTAAAAAGGTCCCACATAGCAGTTATTCGGTCAAAAAATGAGGTGCTAGGTCTTAAAAATGAGATCCTGCAAGGAAATCAGTCTGACCACCATCTATTTACGCAGAAATGAATCAAGCTGGAACCCAAAAAATGCCAATTCGCTTCCTTTTTTGTCTGTATGGCAGGGAAATCCCTAATTTCATCACCTCGAGGATGACAAAAAGGTATCATACGGTGTCGCGAATAGGTCTAAAATGATATCCAAAGAGGCCTAAAAAAGGTCTAAAAAGGTCTTAAATTTGACTTGTTGAAACTTGTAGGATTCCTGTGTATGTATATGGAGGGGTCACCTATTGAGAAGTAACAGTAATGTAGTTGATTAGCATCCATAAGGATACTGTATGTATTGAGTTGCCTTTGAAAAAACGTCAAGCGTTTCTCAAAACGACTACTGTCTGTAAATAATAGAATTCTCCTCATGCAGCAATGCCAACTCAAGTGTTTAATGTGGGAATTCTATGTTCTGTTTGTGGACACTTGGAATTCTGTGTTCTGGAATTCTATGTTCTGGAATTCTATGTTCTGTTTGTGGACACTTGGAATTCTATGTTCTGTTTGTGGACACTTGGAATTCTATGTTCTGTTTGTGGACACTTGGAATTCTATGTTCTGTTTGTGGACACTTGACATGAAGTTACTCTTCTGCCTTTGTTCAAATCTCTGTCAGTGATTCACTCTGCACATGTGTTCTTACAGAGAAGGTGACCGAGATCAAGACCAACATCTTTGTCACCAGCTTCGGTCCAGTATCTGATACTGAAATGGTAAAGACATATCTTGTGATGTTAGAATTATAAGGTTCTCCCTAAGGATCTCCATTTTTGTCAAAATTTAGTTTTATTTTTACATAATCTGATCCATTAGGTGTTTATTAATGCCTGTGTGGTGTTACTTTTAAAATGTTGAAATGTTTTAGTTAATAATTAATAAAATACAAAGGTTCCATCTCACAAAACATAATGGAATGTGAAAACTTTGACTCTCAATATCTCTGAACTACCTTAAACGGAGATAGAACCTTATCATTCTAAACGGAGATAGAACCTTATAAGCTCACGATTTTTTTATGAAATACAAATCTCAGGAACTCCTCAGTTGTTCCTACAGTCGGCTAATAATCTGAAACTGCTTTTGGATTAACGCATGATTCTTTATCATTCTTTAATGTGTCTGTATACATGCCATACATAACCTCTAAAGTACCCTGTCATTGGTGTTTGGTGTTTGTTTGCTAAATGACCAACTGTCTAATGTCGTCCCTGTGAACTTTAGGAGTACACCATCGATGTGTTCTTCCGGCAGAGCTGGAAGGATGAGCGTCTGTGTTTCAAGGGTCCGATGGAGATGCTCCCCTTAAACAACCTGCTGGCCAGCAACATCTGGACCCCGGACACCTTCTTCCTCAACGGGAAGAAGTCCATCGCTCACAACATGACGACTCCCAACAAGCTGCTGCGGTTACAAGACGACGGCACCCTTCTCTACACCATGAGGTGAGCGCGCTCCTCTGAACCGTACTCTGGAGTTACGCCTCCAAAGTTCGGACTAATCCCATCATAATAATAATAATAATAACTTTGATTTATATAGCGGCTTTCAAAAACCCCAGGACACTTTACAATTCTAAGGAAATGATCAGACAGACAAAACAGAAAACAAACAAAGCAAAACTGAAACATTGACTAGGGGCCAAAGGCCTTGGAGAACAGATGTGTTTTGAGGGCTAGTTTGAAGGAGTCCAGGGTGGGGGCGTTGCGGATCACTATGGGGAGGGAGTTCCAGAGAGTAGGTGCGGCCACGCTGAAGGCTCTCTCCCCATTATAATTGTTATATGCAGCTTGTTAACGTGTTATCGCTGAAGTAGTCACACAAACAAATCTGAGGTAAAGGGAAAAAAAGTATAAGACTATACTGAACTGTAATGCTCTTTATCTTTTGAATGAGAGAACAAGAATTTTAATTATTCAATTATATCATATCAACTAGATGAGAGTCAGCTCATTAAGAGTAGTTTCTAAATACATGTACGAAAGGTGCTATATAAATAAAGCTTTACTCACTTACTTACTTACTTACTTACTAAAACATCAACCAGCCGACATAACCCAGCCCGTGGCAAACTGCTGTACAAACACAACCCTCGTTCACACACACACAACCTCGGCCACCACAGCTCTCTGACGGTTCATCTAATCTCCCATTCTCCTGCATGTGGGTCACATGAACTTGAGAGCGGGGGGAGTCCATGTCTGCCCTGACCCAGTCCTCTGAGGCAGACTCGTAAGGCAGGCAGGGTCTCTCTGGGCGCGCGAGGCTCTGTGCCTCTCTCTCCTCCTCCAGCCCTGCTCTCTCTCTCTCTCTCCATGGAGTGTCTGCCCCATTAACCACACCGCCAGGAACACAGAGACATTGCCATGGAAGGAGAGAGAAAACACCCCAGCCTCCTACCAGCTTCCTTTTATCTTAACGAGAAACCCAATACTACTCCAGTCTCCTCTATTACTCTAACGGTCTCAATTGAGTGCTGTACATTTCCAGATTTGGAGATTATTCTCTGAATGTTGTATAATTTCACATGCATTTAACACTACCATTAAACACTAATGCCTTCTCATACTCACAGTATAAGCTCCTCTTGTGTAAAATGTATTCCAGAAAGGTCACATACAGATTGATGAATGATAGCTATTAGCTGGCTCTTTAATGGAAGAATGAAGCTAAAATGCGATACGATGGTGTTTACAAATGTCACTGTAGGTTTTTTCAGTCTCTTTAATGGAGGGTTAAAAAAGGGGGAAAAAAGCAATCTTCTGGACCCAGTAAAAACAGTCTATACTATCTATACTATACTATAGTATCTATACTATCTATACTATCTAGATATAGATAGTATAGACTATCTATCTAAGCTACAACTATCTAAGCTACAATATGACACTGTATAGTTCCCCCACTGCTTTCCTATTGGTTGTCAACCGTCATCAGGTCAAAACACTTCAAATCAAATATTAATGCAGAACTTTTAGGATATGGATGTGGGCACATCATGTAAAAAATATCGATCATTGATGGCCCGGCATTACATTGTCCACAATGTTACATTTCCTCACACTACAAGCCATTAGAGGGTTTTACAGCCGACTCTTAATGCATTTGTGGAACCGGAACAAGATTAGAGTAACATTTCATGCATGCGCTGCCCTCCTAGTTGTACAGGCAATGGCTACAGTGGTAGTGGCTCTACAATAACTACTGTACTATGAAACTCTACAATAACTAACTGTACTATGGAACGCTCCACAAACAAAAGACGAGGAGAAGAGTTTCGATGATGCTGTTATCACAGAGAGAAAGAGCTTTTGTTTGATCAAAAGGAACAATGTATTACATTAGACACACTAGACATACATTATGGAGTATGAGAGAGAATACCTAAGAAGGTGATAACAAATAGACGCGGGTCTTTGTGTTCCTCAACAAAGAAGAGCCAATGTGCAATTTGTCTTGTTTTAATTAAAGTCATCCTCTATAGTCACTATAGTGAAGTATCTGCTAGGACGTTCATGTGTGGGAATGAAGGAATTAATCATCCTCACAAGCATAGCAGAGCTCTGAAGAAGCTCTGTTAGGGTGAACTAACATATGGATAATCAGGCTATTGTGTTGTGTTGCTGGATGGGATTGCTAAGTAATGACACACATCTCGGCGAGGAATTGATCTGAGATGAACGATCGACTTAAAGGACACTTTCCTCCCCAGTATCGTACAGTAAGCATTGACGATGCAATCAGCGTTGAGACAAATTGCAAAGGTTTTATTTTGCAAGGACGTAATGGAGTTTGAATAGGGGAGATAATTTGAAATAAAGGCATATCTAAATGAGAGTAGAGTAGATATGGAGTAGAACATACTTGATTACATACTCATAATAAGGTTGGTTGGCCATCATGCAGATACTAATACAAATCGACATTTTG
>NC_137677.1:1870586-1871978 GCF_963989245.1 Nansenia antarctica
AGCTTAAAGTCATTTATTCTCAACGTCAGAGAAATTAGATACCAAGGTTTGCCAAAGCTTAGTGTCTGAACAGAATACAATTGTACATACTGTACTTCTTGTACTAAAACATGTCATGATGACCTGGGACAAATGCTGAACTTTGAACAAGAGGAGCTGTACTTCATCAGATCTAATAGCAGCACATCGTGATCTGAGGAAGTTGATTCACTTTGAGAATTGACAGAAATTTGACGACAGACAGTTAGACTGCCTCAGAGTCAACAGGTCAGGGCTGGAGTTGGACAGGAATACTTGGGGACTTCCTGTCCTAGGAGATTAAGATTAGCACCTTTGAGGTCTTCCCCCCAGCAGTCAAGTTCGTCAACAGGGTTATCTCAGGCTCGGCTTTGGAGGAATCTCCTGCTCCGGTCCCCGTCACAGGGCTCTCACTGAGGACGCCCCGCCCCCTGTCAGTTTTAGAACCTGGGCGGTGTTCCATTGATTGACCTGTCGTGAGCTTAGAATGATAAGGTTCTATCTCCGTTTAGGGCAGTTCAGAGATATTGAGCGTCAAAGTTTTTACATTCCATTATGTTTTTGTGAGACGGAACCTTTGTATTTTATGAATTACTAACTCAAAAATGTCAACATTTTAAAAATAACACCACACAGGCATTAATAAACACCTAATTGATCAGATTATGTAAAAAACCAAATTTTGACCAAAAATGGAGATAGAACCTTATAATTCTAACTTCACGCTTTGCCTTAGAGATCCACCTTCTGCTGTGTGTTTGGATGGAGATAGGCAGGAAGCTGGACAATGTGGATATTGGACATTGTGCTAGTAGGATATCTAGAGTATACGTCTACATGTATATATCTCTATGTATATGCAAAATAAGAACAATTTCTCTTGAGTAAAATGCCCCTTTAAGGGACCAGTCTTAAATATGATTGTTATATATTTGATATGGGAGAATCCCTTCATAGAAAGTAATGATATGACTAACTCCTTGCAAAAATTAAATATGGTAGATTATTAAAGCGATGTTGTAAAGGTACAGCACTGTAGGTATATTAAGTACATGTAGTAGATTAAAGATACGTGTAGTTGTTTCATTAATTTGTTATTCTATGAAGATTGGCAAGTGGTCAATGCACCCCACATGTTAAAACCCAGGGAAGTGTCAGAGATGACTTCTGCTCTAAGTCTCTTCCGATCACATCGGATGGCGACACGCGGACCAGAACACCAGAACAAACGTGTCGGTGTTGATCTCAAATCATACTGATGCAAAAAGAATACACAGAGGATTCACTGACAGACCAACATTCACCCCATGCCTACTCTGCAGTCACCCCACTCCTACTGGAGTTATTTTTCCCCCTATCACTCTGTATCTATCT
>NC_137677.1:1877178-1882178 GCF_963989245.1 Nansenia antarctica
GCCATGTGAGAGTTTCTATTGCCTTATAAATCCACAGATGTCATGAGATCATTATTTGCTTTTGACTGAAAGATTGTCTGATCTAATATTTAACCGGCTTTCCTAGGCTGAATTCTGCTTGAGTTTTTTCTTTACTCCTAAAGATTACCCTTGTGATTATTGATTTATGAAGAAGTAGTATTTCCTATTCGGCTAGACTACTCATCCTGCTACACCTCTGTTTAGCCTTGTTTCATTATCGTGACGTTAGAATTATAAGGTTCTATCTCAATTTGTGTCAAAATTGAGTTTTTTTTACATAATCTGATCCATTAGGTGTTTATTAATGCCTGTGTGATGTTATTTTTAGAATGTTGACATTTTTGATTTAGTAATTAATAAAATACAAAGGTTCCATCTCACAGAACATAATGGAATGTAAAAACGTTGACGCTCAATATCTCTGAACTGCCCTAAACGGAGATAGAACCTTATCATTCTAAACGGAGATAGAACCTTATCATTCTAAACGGAGATAGAACCTTATCATTCTAAGCTCACGTAATGAATCAACAATGTTTCTTATTTATAGTGTACATAATTTACTAGGTACAGTATAAAGGCATAACCTACTGTACATCTTCCCTCTAGTAATTCATATTATGTGTATTTGAAAAGTAGGGTTTGCACCACCATGTACCACTGACTCAAATCATTTGGCTGATGATATGAAAGTACTGCCTGCCACCACTCTGCTCTGGTGACTTCAGCAGCCACATCCACAGTCACAATTTTAATTAAACTGGCAGCGTTCCTGGAACAGACACGGGTTAGGAGAGGAGGAGGGCGACACAGTTATACAAACATCCAGCTCCCAAACAGCAGCACTGGTTCAGCCTTCCTAGGGAGTAAGGAGGGTGTAGGAGCCATTAGTCCTACATGTTATTTATGTTCATTTCCTTATATGAGTTTTGAATGATTGATTTATGATATTGATCGCTTTAATTTAATTATGATCATATTTGCTTCTACGTCTATATTCCCTATTTTATGTTATTTAGATTGTTCCTTGTGGTCATTCCCCCCTGGTGGTTGGGATGAATGAATATTGGGGATATAAGGGAACAGGAAGGGGATGGTTAATGGGGAGCAAACAAAGTTTCAACGACAGTTCAGACAGGACAGGACAACACGGTAATTGACAGTTCAATAGTAATGGACAGTTTTGTGGACAGCTATAGACTTTGCTGACAGGATCGTTAATGATGGACTATGCTGATGGAGATATATTTATTTTGAGTAAATAAAGGAACGTGTTTATTTTTATACACGCGTCACTCTGCCTCTTTTGGAAACTGTTTGTTGGAACCTACGACTCACCCAATGTAGAGACTATTTGGATGGTTAAGAAGCCTCTACAGAGGGCGATGCCTCGACTGGGGAAAGGCACACGTGCAGATGTGTACAGTATACAATGTATACAGTATAAGCACAAACAGTCAGTCACACACAAGCAGTCATGCACTCAAGCAACAACCAAACTCGCTTAGGGGCGGCTGTGGCGCCGGAGGTAGAGCCGCCGTCTAATGATCACAAGGTTGGCAGATCGGCGGATCGAGCCCTTGCCCTTGCATGGCAGCTTGCCACCATTGGTGTGTGAATGGGTGAATGAGAGGCCGTTGTAAAGTGCTTTAGGAGCAGCTTTGGAGCAGCAAAAAAGGCGTTATATAAGTGCAGTCCATTTCCCATAACACTATAATTACTAGTATTTATTTCTGGTATGAGTGTTTCTGCTTCACTGCTCCTCCCTATCCTCAGCTCTGTGTTATTCTTGATATGGAAGATTTCCCCCCACTGCTTTCATCACTGCCCCCTGAACCTATTCCCTACGCCCAAGCTGCATGTGGAGAACCCAGCTGACATCTACTCACCACAATCCAATTACTGGAGGCCTAGTTCCAACAGCCAGCCTGATTTAACCCCAAACACCAAGCTTCTCAATACACTGTGTTGTGTTTCTACCTTCCACAGACAATATACAGTATTGTATACCAACACAATTAACACTACAACAGCCGTGCCTATTTTACAATGATCTGTTAATCTATTATCTGTATTATCTATTAGCTGTTTTTCAAATAGACCCCCTTTTTAGAATGTAAATCTGCTATTTACACACAGAGATCACTAGAGGGCGCTTCTTTTTTTTAGCCTGCCTCCTCCTACACAGAAAAACTGCAAAACAGCTTTATACTATCTTATCCTGAAGTGATTTTGAAAATGTCAGGATACTGGGTGGTAGAACGCACATATCTAGAACAAGTCATGAAAGGAGGGTCCTGAAATTTAATCGAGTGCAGAGATATAAAAACACAATTACTCACAGGGGTCACCGTGACCCCTCACGGCTCTTCTAGTGTTCATGGTGGAATGTGAAGAAATGGAAGCACTCACTGCAATGTAAGTCGCTTTGGATAAAAGCATCAGCTACATGGCGTGTATTATTATTACAGCGATTCAATATTGCGTAAGTCCTTCTTGTGACATTTGGAAGGGTGCTAAAGCACTGACTCAACATCTCCCCTCATATCTCTTGTTCTGCTCTTCCTGTCTCATATATTGTAGTTCTCATACTGTAAAATGTAAAATATAAAATAAACACTTTTAAATGTAAAAGTGCCCCTTAGTCTTGACTACTGGTATGGGAGAGGAAGAAATAAAAGTAAAAGTGCACTTTAGCCTTGACAGCTGGTAGCCCATAATCCCATTATGTGCATATTATACACGTATACGACACGTGTGAAGCCATGCTTGCAGACAGTAAGGTTTCTGTTCACTGTTTTCGTTCCCTCATCATTGTATTCAATGCCAAAACCGAAATGACCCCACACTACAGATTTGTAGGAATCCGGGGGTTCCTCAAACTACTGCCTCTCTACTGTTCTCAACTCCGCTCGCCATGAACAAACATTTGAACAAGCAGCTGCGTTCCAGACAAACTCCACCTCCGGCTTTGAATGGAACGCAGCATAAACCGAAAATGCCACAATTCACTAGTGCATATTGAACACTGGATGTAAAAAACCCAGAACCGTTGCACCCCTAGCACGCACACACACACACACACACACACGCACGCACGCACACACACACACACACACACACACACACACACACACACACACACACACACACACACACACACACACACACACACTTCTTATTCTGGAACTGGAAGCATCTACCTGTAAAAGAAGACTAACTGGTAGTAGTAGTAGTAGTAGTAGTAGTAGTAGTAGTAGTAGTAGTAGTAGTAGTAGTAGTAGTAGTAGTAGTAGTAGTACTACTAGTACTAGTAGTAGTAGTAGTAGTAGTGTAGTAGTAGTACTAGTAGTAGTAGTAGTGTAGTAGTAGTAGTAGTAGTAGTAGTAGTAGTAGTAGTAGTAGTGGTAGTGTTAGTGGTAGTGGTAGTAGTAGTAGTAGTGGTAGTAGTAGTAGTAGTAGTAGTAGTAGTAGTGGTAGTGGTAGTAGTAGTAGTAGTAGTGGTGGTAGTAATAGTAATAGTAGTAGTGTTGTTGTAGTAGTAGTGTTGTAGTAGTAGTAGTAGTAGTGTTGTAGTAGTAGTAGTTGTAGTAGTAGTAGTATCAACAGTAGTAGTAGTAGTAGTAGTAGGCTAATAGTAGTAGTAGTAGTAGTAGTAGTAGTACGCGTACTGATAATCTTATCATAGTACTGTTTTCCTCTGATCATAGTGTTTTCCATTGTGCACATCAGTGTTCAATTGGTGTGTGTGTGTCATTTGACGACAAAATTACATTTTGAGAAGACATAACATTATTTTGAATGCAGTGTTTGCTTTTGCAAGAGATTTGTGGAGTTTAGGGTTTTGTGTGTGTGTGTGTTTTGGATTTGTGTTTTGTGAGTTAAGAGAAAATTAGCTATGCTTTGACTAAACGTGTTAAAGTGATAGAGACTAAAACTGTAAGCTGGTTGCTTCCTGTCTGTGTTGCCAGATGCGTATCCTGTCTCGGAGGTGGTCTACACGTGGACTCAGGGAGCGGCCAAGTCAGTGGTGGTGGCGGAGGAAGGCTCGCGGCTAAACCAGTACCATCTGATTGGACAGACCGCTGGGACAGAGGACATCTATACTAGCAGAGGTAATCCCCCCCCCCGCCCCCCACGCCCACGCCCACACACACACACCCCTCACACACACACCCCTCTCCCTGAAACAGTCTACAGTTATGCCTCATGAGTCATGCCTACATACCTGATGGATCTACATCTACACAACCCCCACAATAGCTCCCCGTTTATCCACTACTTTGGTGTAGAACAAGGCCGTGTTCGTTGTGTTTTGATGCCCACCGTGTTTCTACAAGGTCGCCCTGATTACACCCTCTGTGTCACCCCAACCAAAGCTGTGTGTGTGTGTGTGTGTGTGAAGAAGAAAATGTTTTCAAATCAAGCTGAGAGATAGAGAGACAATAAATGAATCCTTGCGAAGGATTTGAGAACACCTCCCACACATGGCCAGCTGTCTCTACTAGGGCCACCGAGGGAAGAAGAGGGAGAAAAAAAAACACTTATCCCCCCCTGTCCCTGAGCCTTTGGGTCTGGAGGGTTAATCCGAGTGCAGTCCCATCAGTTGTGCTTTTACCGAGTGACGTCAGCGCCCGCTCCGATTGGCTGGCCGCGACCAAGACACGTGGGGATTGAGCGCGGGCAGCTGATTAAATCGGTTATGTAAAGAGGTATGATAATACACTTTTGCTGCCGTTGAGTACAGAGGTTATTATTGGGTGTGTGTGGGCTTGTCCTCGCTTCAGCACCTGAGCTTACTGTACTATGTACTGTAGCCATCTCACGTTAACCCCTATTGGTCAAGCGAAACATGTTTTTTCATCAGGCATTAGGCCTGAATGTTGTGAGTAAAAGCCTTTTAATTGCGATCAGCTAGAAAGCTTGTTGCAAGGTGCTCTGCTAGTGCTCTAAGCTTCTGCAGAAGAGGAGGAGGAAGT
>NC_137677.1:1887178-1944678 GCF_963989245.1 Nansenia antarctica
CTGGAGCCATATTGTATTATTCTTATAATGATCTTCTATCTTGCTTTATTATGCTTACAAAAGGGTATATATATATTATTGAAGGCAAAGATGTTTGTCCTGCTTTCAAAAGAATGCTCCTTTTATCTAACAGGCAGTCGACTTTAATGAAGCTCCACTGTCTGTCGGCACAGTATGTTCACTGTACTATTGTTCTCTCTGCACAGAAAAAGGACCCCATGGCTCTGTCGAAGAAACCTAACAACGCCTGCTCCGCCGGAGTGAACTACACCCCCAACATCACCAAGGACACTGCCATCTCTACTATCTCAAACAGTACGGCCGTGCAACTCAAGCCACCTGAGGTCAAGGCCCCGGACCCGAAAAAGACTTACAACAGCGTGAGCAAGATCGACAAGATGTCCAGGATAGTGTTCCCGGTGCTGTTTGGAACATTCAACCTGGTGTACTGGGCGACGTATCTCAACAGGGAACCAGTGATCTCCCCTACATAGAAAAGGGCCACATACCTCCTGTGTCACCTGTCACCTGTCACCCCACTTCAGCCATACTGGTTGACAAACTTGGACTGCTATCCAAACGATGCCAAGCACTTCATTCTTCTCATTGATGATTTAGGATGATTTCTTCATTCTCATTTCCATCGCATCACAGTGCATGATCATAGCTATATGGGAAATATTATTGCCATGTTTGCCTTGACTTTCTACTGTATGATAATATTCTACTTTCTTAAAGGTTGTTTCATTTAAAACTCCATGTCACTGGAGTTTCCAAGTCATTGTAAATTAGTTTCCGCTACCAACTTTTTCTGACCAGGAACATTTAGATTTAGCATTTGGCATTTTACATTTTTCTTTCTCAAGATGGTTTGTGTTGGAAAGGTACAGCAAGGCCAAATGCTATGCAAAACAATGTTTTTACTGTATTACTACTCACAATACCTAATGCTTTTCCCTTTGAAACTTTCTCGCTTTGTACAAACGGGCCAGACTGCTCTCTACACTACAGTATGTTTAAGCCTTGGCTCAAGAACATGGATAACTTTGCTTCTTGTTAGTTACAAGCAGATGAATAGCCATGCTAAAATGAGTTGCCTTTCAGAGTGATAACTCCACACGAATGCACTGAAATGTCCCGCTGCAATTACTTTGAAAAAGCCAGTGTGTTACATCTTTCATTATTCATCAGTTGTTCAACTCAGAGCCGTTTTAGAAGAATTGAAAGAAGAACTGACATTCAGCTCAAATGATAGTGGCAGTTTATGCTTTTAGATGACCAATGTGGGGATGGAACCCCAGTATGTTTGGTTGCAGTTAGAGACATTTGTATATACGATAACGCCCTGCTGCTTTTAGGTAGGCCTCCATTAAACCGCTATGGTTAGCTTAGATGTTATGCTATACGCAGATACAGAAACATGAACGTAATGCTACTGCTTAGCTGACTGGATATACAGAGAGATTAGCTGATAGCTTAAGCTTTTGCCAGCTTTGACCGAATATGATGCTTTTTCATACTATATTTATGCTCTTTCAGACTTCTTGGGTCCTCAATATTTGTTTTTGTTCCTATGCGCTTTGATGATGCTTCTTGCAAATCTTCTTAACAAATCTTTTGATGCTTTTTTGAGTGAAAATATCTTGATTATTCTCCTTGGCGATTTTTAGGTTAGTTGCTGACGGTAGTTAGGAGAATGGGTAGTACTGCTTTAGCTTAAGTGGAAACAAAGTGTGAACATGAAGACATATTTGTTGAACCAGCCCACCAGGCTGTTGCTTTTTCTGACGATTTTTGAAATCTATTTTTCACCTTTTCTGTTGTTTTCAATGTCAAGAAGATCAGGACAGATGGTGGTATGAATTTACCATTATAAATAGCCAAGTCTACAAAAATCTACAATCTTTGTTACTGTATGTGTATACTCAAGAGACAAGACATTGTAAAAAGCACTTTCAAATGTCAGAGTGTCTGTATCACAAAGGCTTCTGGGTTCTGGGGTTTTTCCAAGCAGTGATTTAGGGGCCTATTGTAGTCAACTGAGTCACAGGTTTGAAGAACATGGACCATTCGCCCCCAGACCCTCTTGTCCCAATCTAATGATAAAAGAGGAGGAGATGTACTGTATGCATAAAAGGATGGATTTGGAAATGATTAAGTTATATTCTGCTCTGACCATGGGATAGTACTGCATTGTCTACTGGACAACCCATCTTTCTACAAGGTTAATAAGCACTTCAAATGTATGATTACAATTCAATAAATGTATGTATAGCTGTCCTCTAAAGCGAAACGCCAATTATGTCTGAAGCAATAAATGCCTGATATGTCTCTTGACTTATATCTTGTATTATTTATCTCTAACATTGAAGCGAAGAATATTTCATTCGAACTATTTTCTTCTTCATGTGTTACATGTCATTAAGGTGTCATTTGTTTCCCTGTTTACCGTATTTTCTGTTTACTTCATTCTATGGCTCTTAATTATTGCAATAGTCCTTATGTATCTTGTTGCTCTCTTCTTGTATGAACATGTTGACATTAGCAAAGGTCATATCACCATAAACAACCCATGGCGATCATTGTTGATTTTTAAACTAGGACATGGAAGAACCTGTGTTAAGCTCAGATGAGTGCTACTGGACATCGTATCTTTGCTTCGTGGCCAAGGAAACAGCACACTCTTCCTCTTCATCTTCCTAAGCTGGAGTACAGTCAATCATTTTACGGTCCCAAAATAAAAATACTGGGGGAAGACATTTCACTGGAAATACATTCAGATTTTTTCTTCTTCTTTTGAACATTACACATGGTTATTGCCAAGGATGTGAGATTGAGAAGCTGTCTCTGGACTCCCCGCTGGACCGTGATTAAGAAGCGCTAAGTAAATCATTAAACAATACTTTCCTAATGGAACAGTCAGTGTCTGCAATGCAATTGCCGTGGAAAAACTGAGGAGTTCCTGATTACTGCTTTTGATTATAAGCACACACACATCTCCATGCATGCAGCCTCTACTCTCTCCTCTCTACACTTGGTGGAAAAGTTGACGTTGTTGGAACGGGTTCTCTCTGGGGCTGCTGCAACATCTGGCTCACATCTGTTTGTTGTGGATTTAGCTCCACTTAAGTTGCTTTTTCCATTCAGCATGTCCTTACTTTGCTCCAATTTAAGCTGTCACTGATTGCACCAAATGACAGCAATCATGGGTGTCTACCCTGGAAAGCTGAGAGAGACTTTGCTGTGTGGAGAGAGAGAGGGCCAGAACTCTCCTTCTCTCTCACATCTCTACGCCCACGTAATATACTGCGCTACAGCATCAGAATGTTCTCTTTTCATCTGCTGACCTTTCTACTACATCCATTTTAGCCACATCTTATACTGTACATTTACTCTTCTATGTCATTTCCTCTAGACTCTGGTTTTGTGTTTGTCAGTTTATATTTAATTAATGAATGTTTTATGTTCTATCTGACCTAACGCCGCCACTATTGGATAATCGTTAGCGTAGCGGCGATGCCAATATGTTTAGAGTGTGTGTGAGATTAGATTTTAATACTTGTGATAAGCTGACAGCATATGAAATCAGTCACCCAGGTTTGACATGTAAGGAGCCCTCACTCACATATGTCACCGACATCACCATTGGCAGCTACTCATACATGGTTTATGATATGAAACAATTCACATATTTAGGAGGACACATATTTTGTCTGTACAGTATGAGTTACATTATTAACAACAGTCAAGTTGACATACAATAATCAGTATGATACACAATATCAGTATGATACACAATTAACTACATAATAAAGAGCCTATTATTGGTAAACACTAAAATATTAGTGAGTGCTAAGGGGCGGTTGATTGGTTGATTGGTTGATTGGTTGATTGGTTGATTGGTTGATTGGTTGATTGGTTGATTGGTTGATTGGTTGATTGGTTGATTGGTTGATTGGTTGATTGGTTGATTGGTTGATTGATTGGTTGCTCACTCATAGAATATTGATTGGACTTTCATCACTGGACTAATGTGTCCAGTAGGGTACATGAGAGTAAAGCTACCAGCAAACGTCCCATGAAGACATTAATAGCATTTCGTGACGTTAGAATTATAAGGTTCTATCTCCATTTTTGGTCAAAATTGAGTTTTTTACATAATCTGATCCATTAGGTGTTTATTAATGCCTGTGTGGTGTTATTTTAAAAATGTTGACATTTTTTAGTTAGTAATTAATAAAATACAAAGGTTCCATCTCACAAAACATAATGGAATGTATGGAATGTCAATATCTCTGAACCACCCTAGACGGAGACAGAACCTTATAATTCTAATGATCTCATGATTTGGGTGACTGACTAATATATTTGAAGCTAGACAAGACTTTTGAACTAGACCTACCTGACATTTCCAAGACATTTTCATCTAGTCTTGAAAAGCTGCATTTGACAGTGCCAATCAAAGCCTTAATTAAAGGTGTGAACAGGTGTGAATAGTTGTCAACTCACAAACAGCTACTTGGCTGACAGACAGGTAATCCAAACGCTCTAGTTGACTTGAACATAGGTTGTTCAATTACTCAATAAGTTGGTAAAAAAGACAATAATGCAACAACTTTATTGAGGGACACTCTATTTACTATTTTGTGCTTGTGGGTTTTTACTATCTGCTAAAGTTTCCATGTTTTAATGACCAAGAGTAAGACTTGCATTGCTCTGTTTAGCAATTACTCTAAGTTGGTCAAAAAGACAATAATGCAACAACTTTATTGATGACACTCTTATTTGCTATTTTGTGCTTGTGGGGTTTTACTATCTGCTAAAGTTTCCATGTTTTAATGACCAAGATTAATGGGCATAAGACTTGCATTGCTCTGTTTAGCCACAAGAGGATAGTGTGCTTTCTCATGTGACTTTCTGCTGCACAGAGAGAATCAGCTGCGTTCAGAGTGATGCAGCAAGCCCGCCTTCAGAGATAGGAAATGTTAGAATAGGTATAGCATAGCATAGAGTACAGCACAGTGTTTTATTTGTATAGTATAGTATAGTGGATAGTGTACATAGCCTTTATTTATGTAAACCAGCTCCTTTCCCTTCTTGTTTTTAGTATTTTCTTTCCTAGCACCAGGGGAGCCCCCCCTCCTAAATTTCGTTGTTTGGTACCTGTACTATATCAATGACAATAAAGACCATTCATTCATTCATAATGCTGCACGCCTGACATGCTGGGAAGTTACTTAATGCAAACATAGCATGGGATCAAGATGCCAATTAAGGTATGAATCTCTAATAGTAGTAAGACATGGAATGTTCACTGGCCTAGTATGAAAAGTGCTTTTGCTGGTATAGAACATTGCGTGGGCGCGCTGCTGAGCTGTTAACTGTCTGGAGCAAGACTGCAAAATGCATTTAACAGAGTGGGTGTTTCGACTGAAAATGTGCTTTTTTTATTTTGTTTGTCCAGAACGTATTATTAAAACAATGACACAAGACATCTTGACTTGACATCTCTATTTGTCTGTCAGTGTTGTTGTCTTTTATAGAAAGATGGATACAGGGAAGAAGCCTATAGTCTTTTTTTTTAATAACATCTTGGTAAAACATTATGCAAATCTACTCCATATTTATTCCATTAACATGTCACAGACGTGAAAACACCACAGACCAACAGGCCTACCCGTTAGCCACAGGATAATTGTTAGGCTACCCATTGTGCCTTTTCATTATGGCCAGATTGTGTTACTCTTTTACCGCCTCTTAGGGTCCATAAATTTATTTATTTATTTATATCGTCTCTTTATTGTACACGACGAAATATGTAGGCTTCATCTCGCATTTATAACATGTTGTTTTGGCTTCAGACATTAGTTAAGCGCTGGGACAAAACATCTGAACTTAATTGACTCCAAAAAACATGCGCACACAAAAATGTGTAGTACCACTTTCTTTCTGTCTTAATAAGTGTGTCGATGCAGATTTCTCAAGTTTACCTACGATTCGAATTTTTCAGTCATCCCATCCTATGTGAATATTTAAAGTTATGACGTCACACGGAGAGAGGGGGGACTCTATCGGAGGAATTTGGGGGTCTCAAGGCACACGCGTCTACGAGAGTTTACGCACCTGCGTACGGCCGCCGCCAGTATGTCTGTAACTGTGTCTCTGCTCAGATCGAAGATAACAAATGCAACTTTAAAGAGTGGGAGCCGGAGCTGGTCTATTATTTGAAACATTGTAATTGTCGATGTTGAAATTCATTTGAAAAACGTCTGGGGCATGCACCTGTCTTGGGCGGATGCACATTTTCACGTTGGATTATTAACTCTTTACTTCTCTCCCCTCGGTGCTTCAAGCACATATTTGGCTGTGTTTCTGTTAGCAGCTTGCAAGGAAAGGACTGCCGCGGTCCATCTATCTGCGTACTCTGTGACCCAGCCAACCTGTACCCATCCTCAGTGAAACATGTCAGCCAAATGGATCTATTTCTTACTTCTGTCAGTGTTCCCTGCATGGTAAGTGGTGTATCTTTGTTTGATACAATACTACAGTTAGTATAACATTGTTTAAGTGCGTTTAGGGGGGGAGGGGATCCTTCTCCCCTCCCCCATGTGTTTTCTCAATATAATTGCAGTGAAATCGTGACGTTAGAATTATAAGGTTCTATCTCCATTTTTGTCAAAATTGAGTTTTTTACATAATCTGATCCATTAGGTGTTTATTAATGCCTGTGTGGTGTTATTTTTAAAATGTTGACCTTTTTGAGTTAGTAATTCATAAAATACAAAGGTTCCATCTCACAAAACATAATGGAATGTAAAAACTTTGACGCTCAATATCTCTGAACTACCCTAAACGGAGACAGAACCTTATAATTCTAAGATCACGAAATATCGCGCTGAAGTTGATCGCTCTAGGTTCATTAAAGTTATTGATGTCATGATGCGTTATGTTTTTCCAGACTTCATAGTTCATACGATATTAATTTTGAGTTTGTATAAAGTGCCATAGCCTTCTGATAGCCAACGCTATTGGGTATTCGAATCTGTAACATTATTTCGATGTCAGATGTCTATTTGACATCCATTACGCACCGTAAGTTACTTAGTTGATACGATTTTTAATCGTTGCTCCTCTATAAACCTACGTTAAGTCACAGATAGGTTAGATGAATAAAGTAAAGATAACTGTATGATAATCTATCTGTGTCTGTGACCCCCTTGATCTCAAATATCACTATTATCGAGATTTAAATGTAGCCTAAACAAATTATAACAAGCTAACAAGATACTTCCCATTTCATAACACAATGTTAGGATATTTCTCAAGACGAGTACTCTTATGAATGAATGAATGAATGGTCTTTATTGTCATTAATACAGTACAGGTACCAAACAACGAAATTTACGAGGGGGGGCTCCCCTGGTGCTATAGGAAAAAAGACTAAAAACAAGAAGGGAAAAGAGCTGGTTTACATAAATAAAGGCTATGTACACTATCCACTATACTATACTATACAAATAAAACACTGTGCTGTACTCTATGCTATGCTATAAATATCCTAACATTTCCTATCTCTGAACCTTATGTACCCGAGGGTTGTCATATTGCACATAGTATTATTGCACATTCATTTAAAGTGTCGCAGTTTGCAGGCTTGAAATGTTCACAGTTGTGTTTCAGTATTACACTTGATTACAATCTTTCAATTATGTGTTTTTGATGTCTCAACAAGTGCTATTCTCCTTATTATAGTACCCACACACTCGAGTATGAAGAGGAGTACGAGGATGTTACTGTCAGCCAGATGTTGGCTCCTAAAAGCCAGGAGGCGGACGCGACGCAAATACTCAACAACTTACTGAAGGAATACGATAAGAAACTGCGGCCGGACATCGGAGGTGAGTCGCACGGAGGAAAGTGCGCCCTGTTCGCGAATTTGCGGAACTAGGATGGTAGGGGAAGGTAGGGCAATACCGCTACCTGATTGGTTGGCGAAGCAGGGAAGGTAGGGCAATACCGCTACCTGATTAGTTGGCGAGTCGCCAGCCAATGAGGGGGCTCTTCACGAGTGCTTCGCCAACCAATCAGGTAGCGGTATTGCCCTACCTTCCCCTACCATCCTAGGTTCCGCAAATTCGCGCCCTGTTCTGTGCTGCGCTCAGCGCGTCGCTGTCCATGGTGCTGAAAGCACTAACGTCCGTGTGTTGCGTTCCCGTTTAGGCGAACCCCCCCTTAACTGTATTATCTATTATACGTAAACATGTTACCCCCTAACTGTGTTATTATACCTAAACATATACTATAAACATTTAGTCCAAATGAGTTGTATGTATGGGACTAAGATATGGGTATGTATGACGTATTTTATTTGCAATTGAAATCACGCTTTTTATGATTTAAGAAGCACCGCTCTGAGATTCCTCTGAAAACGTTCCAAAAAATTGTAGCATTGTGGGTTGACGAATTGAAAAACGATCATGGAAATGGTTAACTATTTGGATATAAAAATGCGAATCGTTTAAATGCATTGCATTTGCATAGACCTATATTTTGTATGGTGTTTTTATATACAGATTGTTGGATGCTGACTATCGATCTATTGATAACTCCTTAGCATGGAATGCCTTTCCTAGATCACATGGTGTTTAACAATGTAGGCTACTGCGTGTACAGTACAATACTAAACACAGTATAGGCTGCTATAAAGAGAATGTATTCATTATCTTAACAGCACCCCAGGGAACATAAGATGACTATTTAATCATATTTAATAATATGACTAGAGAGACAGGATTCCATCTACCTTACTTCAGACTGGTTTGGTCAAAACCACTTTGTGACGTTAGAATTATAAGGTTCTATCTCCATTTTTGTCAAAATTGAGTTTTTTTTTACATAATCTGATCCATTAGATGTTTATTAATGCCTGTGTGGTGTTATTTTTAAAATGTTGACATTTTTGAGTTAGTAATTCATAAAATACACAAAGGTTCCATCTCACAAAACATAATGGAATGTAAAAACTTTGACACTCAACATCTCTGAACTGCCCTAAACGGAGA
Source organism: Nansenia antarctica (assembly GCF_963989245.1). Taxonomy (NCBI): domain Eukaryota; kingdom Metazoa; phylum Chordata; class Actinopteri; order Argentiniformes; family Microstomatidae; genus Nansenia; species Nansenia antarctica. The sequence continues at coordinate 1,896,241 of NC_137677.1, forward strand.
TAGAACCTTATCATTCTAAACTCACGACTTTCCGTTCTTGACCAATGACCAAGCACTAAGAGCATCTCCAAAAGGGGTCACACACTGGCTGGTTGACTACTCTGCCAACACTTTATCACCTTGTGGAAGACAAACAATCTGACAAGCACAGTTTACACTCTGACAATGACGTCCTTGTCTTGTCTCAGTCAAATATACCATTTCAACCTGTCTAAAATCTTGCAATTCAGCCTGCTGTGAGTTATTGTGCTGAAGGAGAATAACTCCTCATGCAATAAGTTATGGATAGATCTGAGAATGAACACAAAAGACAGCTTGCTAGTGTGTCTATTTAGAGAAAGTCACTCAGCGCCCGCGGACAGCTCTCCCCTGTGAGATTGACGTGTCAGTGCTTCTTAGCCAAAGGTCTGAGGTGGCCAGCTGGGTACTCCCTCCATGACCTTGTGTCTTTTTTGATTTAGTTTTTTCATTCATTGAGTTTTACCAGACAAATCGTTATCCGAAAAGAGACATTGCAATATTGAATTCTGCATTTCAAACAACTTTCAACCCCCTATGTTCCACATGACAAAGAGCATACAGTGCTCTGGTCTATTCTACACAAAACATAAAGTATAGTACAACAATTAATGTACGCCACAGGAGTATCGTTTAAGGTCAGTATTGTGAGAAAAAACAGTTATTTAGTTATTATCTAGGTTTCCCAATTGATCCATCACACACATGGACAAATGTATGAAGAGCAGTTAATTTCAGATCTCATTTCACTTCATGTGCCACTGTTTTAAGTTATGCCGGAGGCATAGGTTGATATGTAGTTATTTAAGAGTAGCTTTTTATACAAAAGAGAACAGAGTCATGTAACCCACTGGGTATTTCGCTTTCTCATAATTAGTATCATATATAGACTGTAGTATGCAGAACGATGGAGAAAGTCATATTGATTTCCAGTGGACTGATGAGCCCAGTCTCTAGTTATTTCCAAATTCTTCCCCCTTCCAGCATTCCCCAGAATTAATGAAATACAGTTATTTCATTCTGAACATTTCTCAGATGCCTGTCACCATTTAGTCTGTGCCCCACAGGCACATGGGGGCTGGATGGAAGCCAGGCGTCCCTGTCATCAGACTGTAGTGTTCTGCCTACATGTCCCTGTCATTAGACTGTAGTGTTCTGCCTACATGTCCCTGTCATTAGACTGTAGTGTTCTGCCTACATGTCCCTGTCATCAGACTGTAGTGTTCTGCCTACATGTCCCTGTCATCAGACTGTAGTGTTCTGCCTACATGTCCCTGTCATCAGACTGTAGTGTTCTGCCTACATGTCCCTGTCATCAGACTGTAGTGTTCTGCCTACATGTCCCTGTCATTAGACTGTAGTGTTCTGCCTACATGTCCCTGTCATCAGACTGTAGTGTTCTGCCTACATGTCCCTGTCATCAGACTGTAGTGTTCTGCCTACATGTCCCTGTCATCAGACTGTAGTGTTCTGCCTACATGTCCCTGTCATCAGACTGTAGTGTTCTGCCTACATGTCCCTGTCATTAGGCTGTAGTGTTCTGCCTACATGTCCCTGTCATCAGACTGTAGTGTTCTGCCTACATGTCCCTGTCATCAGACTGTAGTGTTCTGCCTACATGTCCCTGTCATTAGACTGTAGTGTTCTGCCTACATGTCCCTGTCATCAGACTGTAGTGTTCTGCCTACATGTCCCTGTCATCAGACGGTGGTGGCAGGGCTCATAGTCTGCCTACATGCTATCTGGCTCCAGTAAATAGAGGAGGTAGATACTGTAGTTATACAGTAAATAGAGCAGGTAGATACTGTAGTTATACAGTAAATAGAGCAGGTAGATACTGTAGTTATACAGTAAATAGAGCAGGTAGATACTGTAGTTATACAGGTAGTTAAACAGGTATATGTAGATACTGTAGTTATACAGGGTTCAGTATGCACAGTGCCTTCGGAAAGTATTCAGACCCCTTCACTTTTTCCACATGTTATTGCGTTATAGACTCGATTTAAAATGTATTAAATTAAGAATTTGCCATCAATCGACATACAATACCCCAGAATGACAAAGCGGAAATGTGTTTTCTGTCAGTAATGTCAGTAAATGTATTAAAATTCAAATACAGTAATACCTCATGTATATATTAGTATTTGCTATGACACACATCAAAAATGTCATCAACAAATTACTTTAATTGAGTCCATCTTAATGCAAGGATAATAGTTCGTGTAATTTTGGAATTAATATCTTTGTTTAGGGTCTCTGATATGCATAGGAATCAATGACACACTGCGTGGATCAGGTTGTCACAAACTGAGCAGACGGAGAGGAACAAAACTGTTTAGGAATGCGACCCTGAGGCCTGGGGAGACTCACACACATCTACCCTGAGGCCTGGGGAGACTTACACACATCTACCCTGAGGCCTGTGAGGCTTACACACATCTACCCTGAGGCCTGGGGAGACTTACACACATCTACCCTGAGGCCTGGGGAGACTTACACACATCTACCCTGAGGCCTGGGGAGACTTACACACATCTACCCTGAGGCCTGGGGAGGCTTACACACATCTACCCTGAGGCCTGGGGAGACTTACACACATCTACCCTGAAGCCTGGGGAGACTTACACACATCTACCCTGAGGCCTGGGAGACTTACACACATCTACCCTGAGGCCTGGGGAGACTTACACACATCTACCCTGAGGCCTGGGAGACTTACACACATCTACCCTGAGGCCTGGGGAGACTTACACACATCTACCCTGAGGCCTGGGAGACTTACACACATCTACCCTGAGGCCTGGGGAGGCTTACACACATCTACCCTGAGGCCTGGGGAGGCTTACACACATCTACCCTGAGGCCTGGGAGACTTACACACATCTACCCTGAGGCCTGGGGAGACTTACACACATCTACCCTGAGGCCTGGGGAGACTTACACACATCTACCCTGAGGCCTGGGGAGACTTACACACATCTACCCTGAGGCCTGGGGAGACTTACACACATCTACCCTGAGGCCTGGGGAGACTTACACACATCTACCCTGAGGCCTGGGAGACTTACACACATCTACCCTGAGGCCTGGGGAGACTTACACACATCTACCCTGAGGCCTGGGAGACTTACACACATCTACCCTGAGGCCTGGGAGACTTACACACATCTACCCTGAGGCCTGGGAGACTTACACACATCTACCCTGAGGCCTGGGGAGACTTACACACATCTACTCTGAGGCCTGGGGAGACTTACACACATCTACCCTGAGGCCTGGGGAGACTTACACACATCTACCCTGGGGCCTGGGGAGACTGAGACTTGAGATACAAATCTACAAAGTTGAATGGAGGAGAAGACGGAGGAGAAGACGGAGGAGAAGACGACAGCCTCCACGTGGCCTCCTCTGCAAGTAACAAGAAATGGTGCAAGACCAACTTGTGAAACTAATGTCGCCAACCAAACGTCGAGCTGGCAGGCTTAGGACCGGCGGACGGGCAGTCATCCCCACCGTCGAAAACCGAGGCCTGTCAGTGCTTCAACTCAATGTCGAGGGCCTAACAACCGCCAAACTCGAAGTCCTGCGTCACCTGGCTGATTCCAACGGGGCAGCGGTTCTGCTCCTGCAGGAGACACACTGCACATCCGACAACATCCTCAAGATCCCTGGGTTCCATCTCGCTGGGTCCATCTACAGCAAGCAACACGGTGTGGCAACGTTCGTCCGGACTGAAATAAGCTGGTCAGCCAGTAGCCAATCCCCACCAGGCTCTAACATCGAGTGGCTGGTTACAAAAATCCAGGAAACATCAGTTGTCAACGTATACAAGCCCCCACCATCGGAGCTGTCTGCAACGTCACTCCCACCAATAACTGCACCCGCCATCTATGCAGGTGACTTCAACTGTCAGCACACAGACTGGGGTTACAACCACACAACACCTAATGGAGTGACGCTGAGTGAATGGGCCTCCAACACTGATGCTCTACTGCTTTACGACCCCAAGGAGCCTCCAACCTTCTTCTCTGCACGCTGGAACACCTCCACCAACCCGGACCTGGCCTTTGCCATCTGCCACAGTAACGACCCGAAACCGGAGAGACGCGTCCTGGACAGGTTTCCCCGCTCACATCACCGACCATCCATCATTAAAGTCCCATCACTGGTGGAACCGGTACCAGGGAAACCCGTCAAGCGATGGAACTTCCGAAAAGCCAACTGGGAGTCATATGCAGAGGAGACTGAAAGAACGTCAGCTGGCCTGCCAGACCCAGACACAGCCGATCTGGATACGGCCTATGCAGCCTACTGCCAGGTCCTCCTGGGTGCGGCAAAGAAGACCATCCCACGTGGCTATAACAGGAATTACATCCCAGGTTGGGACGAGGAATGCAGCCGCCTTCTGTGCGACCACCAGAGGGCTAGTGCCAGAGAAGAGGTGGACGTGACTGCAGCAGCACTGCTCCAGAAGCTGGATATCACCCGCAGGGCCAGATGGACAGAAGTTGTCGAATCAATCGACTTCACCCATTCTAGTCGCAAGGCGTGGCAGACCATCAACCAGCTCACAGGCAGAAATACAACACCCCACAGCTGCCCAGTCACAGCAAATGCCATCGCATCCCAGCTCCTGAAGAACGGCCGCTTCCCGGATGCTGACAAAGACTTTGCCCGACTGACATCGCGTGAGGTGTCCTGCATCTCGGGAGCGGCCAGTGTCGATTCCAACCTCTCGGGAGAATTCACAGCAGAGGAACTCAGTGAGGCCATGAGCAAGCTCAAGCCAGGCAAATCCCCTGGCCGTGACAACATCCACCCGGAGTTCGTCATCCACCAGAGCACAACAACATCTGGCTGGCTCTGTGCTTTCTATACATCATGCTACCGGAGATTAAAGCTCCCAAAGACTTGGCGCCGTGCCTCTGTCATAGCTCTGCCAAAGCCAAATAAACCTGCAGAAGACCCCAAGTCGTACAGACCAATCTCGTTGCTCTGTGTCCCATTTAAGATCTTGGAGAGGATGATCCATAGCCGCATCGAGCCAGTGGTGGACTCACAGCTCCCACGGGAACAAGCTGGTTTCCGTCGTGGAAGATCAACAGCAGACCAGGTAACACTACTCTGTCAGGACATCGAGGACAGCTTCCAGGACAATGAGAAAGCTGGGGTAGTGTACCTGGATCTGACTGCTGCATACGACACCGTGTGGCACCGGGGACTTCACCTGAAGCTGCTGAGGACAATACCGGACCGCCACATGGTGAAGTTCATCATGGAGACACTTTCCAACCGCAGCTTCATCTTACAGACCAGCAGTGGCCAGTGCAGTAGGCTCAGAAGACTGAGGAACGGGGTACCGCAGGGGTCTGTTCTCTCGCCGATGCTGTTCAACATTTACATCCACGACCTACCTGATACAGCATCTAGAAAGTATGGCTACGCAGACGATCTTGCCATCATGCTGAGCCGACCAACGTGGAAGGCGATGGAAGAGGGTCTTAACGTGGACATAGGCACACTGGTAGCATACCTTCGAAGGTGGCGTCTACAACTCAGTGTCGGAAAGACAGTCGCAGCGGCATACCACCTTAGCACCAGAGAAGCCAGGAGGGAACTTGAGGTGCGTGTTGACAACAAATGTCTGGAGGTCCAGCAAGCCCCGAAGTACCTTGGAGTGCGCCTGGATCGGACATTATCCTTCAAGCAACACCTGGAAGAAGTCAAGGCCAAAGTGACATCCAGGGCCGCGCTGATCCGCCGCCTTGCTGGTACAACCTGGGGAGCCTCCGCTAAGACGCTAAGAATATCCACCCAAGCCCTGGTCTTCTCTGCAGCGGAATACTGCGCCCCAGTCTGGAGCAGAAGCCCTCATGCGAGAAAGGTCGACGTGGCTATCAATACCTCCCTGAGAATAATAACTGGATGCTTGAAGCCTACCCCTGTGTCCCTCTTGCCAGTCCTCGCGGGAATAGCACCGGCCGGCCTCCGACGGGAGGCTGCCACCCTCGTCCTGGCCAGGAAGGCACAAAAGCATGACTGGCACATCCTGCACAACACCACCATAACACCAGCACCTCCAAGCCGACTCAAGACCCGCCACCCTTACAACAAGGCAGCACAAGCCATGCTCAACTCCACCTCTGAGGACATCTCCAGAGATGCATGGTTGGCAGCAGCTTGGAAGCAGGAGTGGGAGTCAGCCGGGCCCTCCCGAATCCACCGCTACATCTGGGACCCAGGAGATGGCGCCATTGGAGGAGACGACCTACCACGCCGGCAATGGACCACACTGAACCGTCTACGAACTGGTGTCGGTCGCTTTAAAACATCAATGAAGGCGTGGGGCCTGGCGGACAGTGCGGCATGCGAGTGCGGTGACCCAGAGCAGACCGCCGACCACATAATCACCATCTGCCCCTTATATAGACCACCCTCAGAAGCCAGCCTCTTCGACCTAGAACCAGAGATGCGGGCATGGCTACGCGACACCGAGTTGGACCTCTGACGTTACACGAAAGAAGAAGAAAGTTGAATGGTGGGGAGGAAAAAGCACAGTCGGCCTGACAACATCATCTCAGTCACTCTACAAAATTGGTCGATAACCAAGTGGCCAAAAAGAACCCTTTGAAGGATAATAATCTCTCTTATATCCATAATTGTGTTCGCGACAATTAATTCAAGTGATACAGCTATGAAAAAGGCTGGAAATGTGTTTGTTTTTTACTACAAAGCATTATTACGTTTAGTGCAGATCTAGCACATGCAGTGCAGTTTCTCTCTCGTGTGAAGAATAGTGTTAGCTGCATCAAGTTATGGGTTATGTTTATCAGGATCAAGAGAGAATTATGCAATTTGCTGAGTTGGTAGTGACATCCTAATCTACACAGTGAGTAATTGATTCCTAAGCAAATCAGAGACCGTATAAAAACAAAGATATTCATTCCAAAATGACATGAACTATAATCTTTGCATTAAGATGGACTCAATTCAACTTATTGAGTGATCTGTTGATGACGTTTTTGCATTTTAGCAAATTCATGCTAAAGGATCTGAATACTTATGAGGGTGTTTGCTGTGACACTCTGGGATACTGATGTACTGATGATACTGATTGATGACAAATTATTTTTAATTTAATCAATTTAAATTAGGGTTGGGGTTAGCGAAGGGGTCTAAAAAAGGCACTGTACATTTAAACTCTCTAATGTGAAATATTGGGATGAGGGAGGTTGTAATTTATATTCATATTTGTATTGCTTGGGTACATATATTTTGTGTGAATACATAGTTTGTCATACAATTCTGTATAACGATCGTTATTATATTGCCATACTCAACCAATATGTGGTGTGTCTGAAAACCAATAGTTTTAGACTTCTAATGCCTCATATAGTGTAATCATCATCACAACCTTTTCAATAAGCTGCTTTAGGTGCTCTTTCATACTATCACGCCTTCTTTCTCTCTCTTTGTGTCTGTCTCTCTCTCACCCCCCCCCCCCCCCCCACACACACACACACACAGACACACACACTTCTGTTATCCCTCAGTATGATTAAAACGTTATTTCTCTACAGTATATGGGGAGCTTTAGCATCGATGTTGAAAACCTCAGGTCCATTTTGTCTTTGATATAAACCCTCTGTTCAGTCTCAGTCAGTCATTCAATAATAAAAGGCTTTATACCTTTATACAGCACCAGTTCTTTATACAGCACCAGTTCTTTCAAGGAAAGCCATAACAGATGGGCAGGAGCCAATGAAACCTGTTCACAGAGTCATCTTACTTACTTGAAAAAGTACTTTTCCCCGTTGTCCCTTTGATAGCAGAGGTGCTGCCAAGTTGTCATCTGAATGTTCTCTTAGGCGTTAATGAACTTGCTTTTTTAGAAGCTTTTTCATGGCTTCTGCCTAAACAATAATGGACTGACACATTAAAATATGGAAAAAGCATGTGCATGAGAATCAACTAAATGGGGTCGCTATTAGCACGTCCCTGTTTTGTCAGAAGTAATCAGCTGCTATAATTTCTCCCTTTATGGCTTTGAATTAGCCTGTTTGATTACCTAGTTCTCACTCATATGCTAGCACAGAGATATACGGAGGAAGTATGGAAGATAGTCACCCCACCCCCACCCCCACCCCCACCTCCTAGACAGGACAGATTTTGCCTGTAGCTTTTTTTGATAGACGTGTCGCTTTATGGTGAATTATTCGTTAATTAAGTTCTTACCAATCATAAATGTGGATATGGAACATAGATAAGGATGATCTCAATCAGGGAATGTCAAGATTTTTCTTTTCTTTTTTACTACTAGATGTTTCTTTTTAGTCAACAGATCTATAATGCTTTTTGTTTCAATCTATTTGAAAACCATGTTGATGAGATTGGAGGCCATGTTATTGGAGCCCACCATAACCACAATATATCTAATACAGAAACCATGGGCTGGTATGATATAACGTACAATGAAAATGATAACACTTGAAATTGTACATTCCATCATAGTAACTCGCATTTTGTCAGGGCAAAATGTTATCTTTAGGAATATGGGACGAGAATGAATAGGAGGCTAGAAAGATGATATGATTCACTGCCCTCTGGCCTAGCAAGGAGAATCAGGTCAGCAGGAGGACATTTCATCTAGAATCTTCTATCTGACCCTTCACCCTGGGAAGCAGCATTGGATCCTTAAAAAGAGATTCATGATTCTCAAAATGGGGGTTTTGATAGGGGAGGGGGGGACTTCTTTTGTGAAAGTATTACGCCTAGTTATGCTCTGAAATGTCTTGGGGTGCAGATTTGGGCGGCTGTGGCGCAGGAGGTAGAGGAGCCGCCGTCTAACGATTGCAAGGTCGGCAGATCGGCAGGTTCGAGCCCCGGCTGGCCACATGTTAGAAGTGTCCTCGGGCAAGACACTGAACCCCCAAATTGCTCCCAGTGAGCGGGGCCGGCCGGCGCCTTGCATGGCAGCTTGGCCGCCCGTTGGTGTGTGAATGTGTGTGTGTGAGTGGGTGAATGAGAGGCCGTTGTAAAGTGCTTTGGATAAAGGCGGCTATATAAGTGCAGTCCATTTACCCATTCATTTATGCTACTGGTGGCGGTTGGTGGTGACACAATGTCACAGCCTGTGTGACAGTAAGGAGTGGGGCTTTTAGCAGACTGACAGCCTCTCTCTATGATACCCCATATTGCCGCTGACACCGTCGAGTGCTGCAGTGCCGTTGTGGCCCGATTGTGTCAGCTTCCTTTTGGGCTGACGGGGGGAACCCTCGAAACTGGGTCAGCCCGCTCCGCTCTGCAACACGCTATGCAGAGAAGCAACAAGATGGAATCATTACCAGCGAATCAGGAAGCCTGTGTGGAAACCTGGACGTGGTGGCACTTAATATGTGTGACACCGGACGCATTGAGAGTCTCCCTCAAGCCCTCTGGACTGGGTATGGCAACTGGAATGTCTGACTGGAAGGTGTCAGAGCGGATGTGTTCGTATGCCCTCAGAGCATGAGATGAGATGACACTCTCGTGCTTTCTGTTTGCTCTAGGAAGGTGTCTCTCTCTCTCTCTCCGTGTAGTATGCTATGGACCGCACTACCATGTTAGGGTTAGGGTTAGACCTCTGACCGTGTTACACACGAGAGAAGGGAGGAGAAAAAGAGAGAGAAAGACAGTGAGAGCGGGGAGAGGAGGGGAGGAAAGAGAAAGACTAAGAGGAACAGAGATGAGGAGGGTTAGCTTTGCGATCTCCAGTCACCAAGCAGCTCCCTCCTGAGACGGGGATCGAACCAGCAACCTTCTGATGGCTAGCTGGCCTCTCTAACCTCTAGGCTACCTGCCACCCCTAAGCATGTTTATTCATACAGACGAATGCTGTTGTGTTACGCTCCCTGGCAAAAACCTGGAGATTCTCCTCTATTTCTCTCTGTGTAGCTCACCTGCCAATGAGTATGGAAGTCAGCCCATCTGTGATATGGGAGACTTTGAATTACTGTGAATGTATTTGCTGAGAATGTTATTTACTGTGAATGTTTTGCTTCACAGAGACACGCTGCTATCATAATACCGTGTGATCCTTCATCACTCGAGTGTGAATTATGGGCACAAGATGTGTCACATTGATATAGAAATCACAAGGAAGGACCTACAATGTAGTGAAGTTGTGTTGGCAGTCATTTCTGTCATAACCAAGCTACCATATGCATATAGTACTGCATGTACCATAGAACTTACCAGACCACTCCTTCTATCTCTTACTGTATATGTTTTTTTAATGAGCTGCTCTGCATACACACAGCACTCATGTTTAGTGTCTGCGAATTGTGCTGCGGTTCACTACACAACAACACTGCGTTGTGACGTTTTGGAGATCCATTTGAATATGTTTTGACGAGTGAAATCCACAAATGTGCTGTTAAGTGCAAACGCTAATTGCATATGAACAATATTGTGTCCTCTGTGACACAAGAGACCAACTAAGTATGAAATTGGTAATTAGTAGAAGGAGAATAATGGCTGTGGGTTAGGAGCAACGACGGAGACAGCCAGGGACGCTGTGTGCTGTAACATTACTGTAAGTCGTCAAGGGCTACAGAGGGATAATTGAATTGAAATGACGCCATTACATTCCTATTGTGACTTGGGTTTTTGGCTATTCTATTTGTTCTCGCTCTACCATAACCAAAACAATGGCAATTCAAAACCCATCTACTGTCAGGCACTGCTAGCTGTGCCTCTCTCTTTCCAGAGTCTATATCTGGTTACCTCAAAGCCTGTCACTTATTACGTGACCCCCTATGCACACCCTACCATCACACCCTTACATCTCACTTTATCTTAGCTCACAACACGTTGCTAGGAGGACTCAAGACTGAATACAACCTTTCCCCCTTCAACCAGATGTTTTTCCCTTTAACCAGTCTAAACTGGTTTCATACTGTAGTAGTGTATAGGGTCTTAATTGCTGGTCTATGAATAGTATGTGTATAGGTGAATCCTGAGCCCTAGGAAGGTCAGACAGGCTCCTGTAGCTGTCAGGGTGTGAGTGTCCTTGTCCCTGAGTGGCCAGGCTATGACATTTCATTGAAGTTAGCCTTTGGGAGGGTCCTGTTTAAGAGTCCTGCTGCACCACCACCTGGCGTGGGTTCCTCCCTGCCTCCCTCCCGGCCTCTCTCCCTGCCTCCCTCCCTCCCTCCCTCCCTGCCTCCCTCCCTCCCTCCCTGCCTCCCTCCCTCCCTGCCTCCCTCCCTCCCTGCCTCCCTGCCTCCCTCCCTGCCTCCCTCCCTGCCTGCCTCCCTCCCTCCCCCCCTCCCTGCCTCCCTCCCTCCCTCCCTGCCTGCCTCCCTCCCTCCCTGCCTCCCTCCCTCCCTGCCTCCCTGCCTCCCTCCCTGCCTCCCTCCCTCCCTGCCTGCCTCCCTCCCTGCCTCCCTCCCTCCCTGCCACCCTCCCTGCCTCCCTCCCTCCCTGCCTCCCTCCCTCCCTGCCTCCCTCCCTCCCTCCCTGCCTCCCTCCCTGCCTCCCTCCCTCCCTGCCTCCCTCCCTCCCTGCCTCCCTCCCTCCCTCCCTCCCTGCCTCCCTCCCTCCCTCCCTCCCTGCCTCCCTCCCTGCCTCCCTCCCTCCCTCACTAGCTGACATATGAGGTTCTTGGCATGGCTAGTAGCCAGGAGGAGGAGGAGATCTGTTCTGCCTTTTTGAATATTTCAAAACCCCATGGCATTTCATCCTGTAATGAGCCTGAGACAGACTGAGAAGCGAGAGAAAGAGAGAAAGAGAGAGAGAGAAGAATTTAGGCTAATAATAAGACATCCCAATGCTTTACCACAGTGTGTAAAGTTACTAGAGCCAAGAATAGGCTTCTCTTTCTCCACAGCGCAGTGTGTGGGTGTGATCTTCCACACGGCGCGGATGATCAGTGGTGAAAGGTGTGCTGTGTGGGAAGCAGCGCTCGACACTTAACCCCCTGTCTGTCCTAGTGGGTTACAGGGAATTATCGGAAGTCAAACAGGGCCTGATTTCCCCAAGCGGAGAGATTTAAGGAGCCATTTTCAACCGAGCCCACGCAAGGATAATATTCTGGTCAAAGGGAGGGACTGATCCTGAACAGGTCGAAGAAAACCGAATCAAAGCAGGAAAATCCCATGAAAAGAAGAAGGGAGATTCGGAGCATATTTTGCACAGTCACGCACAAGGGGATGTGAATAATGATCCGGTCTGTTCTCTAAGTCAGGACTGCTACTTGTAGTCCCCGTGTGAGCTCACAGACGCATGCCCCAGCATGCATCTCTCCTTGGGAGATATCTGATCTACACCTACACCCCCGAAGCTTTGCATTTGATGTCCATAGCATTACGTCTAATTGTAGGTTATGGACTACTGTACTGGATGTAATTCTGAGGTATCCTAATCATAGGGCATAATCTCTGTAGGGTTTGTGCACCGTGGTATGAATCATAAACAAAATGGACTGCACTTACAGTATATGGCGCCTTATTCCAAAGCGCTTTACAACGGCCTCTCATTCACCCATTCACACACACATTCACACACCAATGGCGGCAAGCTGCCATGCAAGGCGCCGGCCGGCCCGCTCACTGGGAGCAAATTGGGGTTCAGTGTCTTGCCCAAGGACACTTCGACATGTGGCCAGCCGGGGCTCGAACCGCCGATCTGCCAACCTTGCGATCATTAGACGCCGACTCTACCTCCTGAGACACAGCCGCCCCCCCAACAGGTGTCCTGCATGAATGTCAATTAATAAAAATTCCCTTAAAATCTCAGCGTCAAAACCAGAGCTCATGTCAGAAGAACATCCAGGGTTTCTATAAGCTTTCTGCTTTGACTCTCTGGGTGGAGGAGGTGATGAGATAATGAGATTTGACATGGCCAGGGAGGGAGTACCGCTAATTTGATTCATACCAATAAGGAAGATATCCACCCATGGCCGCCGCATGCTCTGTTTACCATCGCCGCTATCACTGTCAGCGTACGTCAAACAAAGTGACCGGGCTGTAATTTGTAGCCTGTGCTAACGCCGGCTCGTTAATCAGGCGGGGGGGGGGGGGGGGGGGGGGGGCCGGCCAGGCCCCAGCAACGACCCTGGAGAGAGATTATCCACCAGACCTGTTCATCATCCATATTGCCCAGTGAATGACTCTCAGGGGAGGCTACTCCCCCCCCCCCCCCCCTCTCGTAGACACACACTGGATGATGATGTGCTGTAAACGTCTCATGTCTCAGACCAGTTGTTACCACAGAGCGGATCATATCCTCTCCTCCCCTGTGGTGTCAGAAGTCAGATAGGGGCGGCTGTGTCTCAGGAGGTAGAGTCGCCGTCTAATGATCACAAGGTTGGCAGATCGGCGGTTCGAGCCCCGGCTGGCCACATGTCGAAGTGTCCTTGGGCAAGACACTGAACCCCAAATTGCTCCAGTGAGCGGGACAGCGCCTTGCATGGTAGCTTGCCGCCATTGGTGTGTGAATGTGTATGTGAATGGGTGAATGAGAGGCCGTTGTAAAGCGCTTTGGATAAAGGCGCTATATAAGTGCAGTCCATTTACCATTCCATTTAGATAGGTTCCCCCTGTGTTGACAGAATTGGATCGGGGAAAAATAGAAAGGCAAATACGTACCAGACGTACTATAGTTGGGAACACCGTACTGTACAGTAATGCATCCTGGTGGAACCTAGATCAGTCACTTCACCTCCTCCTAGGCTTATCCTTACTGTCCTTCCTGCTGTCGCTTGGAAAGATTATCTCTGTGACAGGAGAGTTAAGTAATAGGTGGCAGCCAATAAGCTTTGAGATTTTTTCTGGATCATTCAAAGGAGCTACAAGACGGTTGTCTGAGAAACAGAGCCGTCAGTGCAATCAGTGGCAGTGAGTCTACAGTACATGGCTGATGTGGACTGGATGGGGGAAGAAGCTACAGGCGACTCTTAATTAAGAAGATGTGTTCATCCCCGCGGCACATGTCTGTTTCCTCACCCTGTAGCTAATACACTGTGTATCTAGTGTATGTACTAACTACATTTCGTGACGTTAGAATTATAAGGTTCTATCTCCATTTTTGGTCAAAATTTAGTTTTTTACATAATCTGATCCTTTAGGTGTTTATTAATGCCTGTGTGGTGTTATTTTTTTAAATGTTGACATTTTTGAGTTAGTAATTAATAAAATACAAAGGTTCCATCTCCCAGAACATAATGGAATGTAAAACACTTTGACGCTCAATATCTCTGAACTGCCCTAAACGGAGATAGAACCTTATCATTCTAAGATAGAACCTTATCATTCTAAGCTCGCTCTCCTCATCATAGCTAATACACTGTATCTAGTGAATGTACTACGGTAACTACATTTAACTAGTGCTCCCATTGTAAAGGCAGGTGCAGCTTCGTAGCCTGCAACAGAACAGCGCTGCATAATGAAACACTCATGTAATGTTCTCTCAGTGCCAGAGGTGCAAATCTTCAAAGGGCTCTAACTATAATTAACAAGTCGTGTTATTGTACCTACAGCACCACCTCTTGTCTCATTTAGCCTCGCCTCCTCCCTCCCCCCACTTATATTTGGTTCTATGCACTGGCGGACTCATGGGGGGGGGGGGGGGGGGCAGGGGGGGGCGACCGCCCCTCCTGGTGCCCCCACGGTTGAAAAACGTCCCGCTTAAGTGCCCTTTTGAGTGGCGAAATTAGAGGATGTGCCCTATTGGCTGCCCTTCCAATGGTCTAAACTTGACCATGTGCACTGATGGGGTCCCATGTTGTGCAGTAGGTGCCCGTTTCTTCTTTTCGCCCCCCCCCTGCCCTTCAAACAGCCTGAGTCCGCCACTGGTTCTATGTCAGTTCTCCCCTTTTCAACACATTTCTGATCATGTATTGATAGCCAAGCCTGGTCCTTATAGATGCAGACTGGCAGTTGTCAAGGGTGATGGAGCATTCCAGACCGTGGCCCCCAGGCTTTGGAATGCTCTGCCCTTGGATCTTAGATCAGCTGGCTCCGTCTAGGTTTTTAAAAAAACAGCTAAAGACTGTCTTGTATAGATAGGCTTTTGGATAGCCCCTAGGGCCTGTCTTTCTGTGTCCTGCTGATGCTGTTGTACACCTGCTGTCTGTTACTTGTTTTTATTTTCACTTGTTTTGCCTGTTTTAACCTGCTGTGGCTTTCGCTCTTGTATTATGTTTTATTATTGTGTCTTTTTCCTTGTTATGTAAAGCACTTTGTGACCCTTGGTCTGGGAAAAGGTGCTCTATAAATACATTTGACTTTCTTACTTCTCTTTGAAGTAAGTGACTTTTACAAGCCGTTGACCTAGCTGACCTAGCTACCTCACCTGATCTATCTTTGTTATTTTAAAGGTTAAGGAGGGAAGGCATCTAAAACACAAGGTCTAAGAGATCCCGCGTCTAGACAAGCTATTTGTACTTTTTTTAAGGAGGTGCAAAAAAGCCATCTTGAATCTAAAAAGAGTCGCAAGCCAAGGGGGTGTCATTCGAGAATCAATTAAAATGTAATCTATGTCTGGAGATGGAAAACTCCAAATTAAACCCTTCTGAGTGGAGCTTTTGATGACAGTGAGAGAGGATCTGATCCAGTGTGACTGTAGGGCTTTGAGTTCCGGAGGCCTTCAGGTGCCTACCTGAGTCATTGCTTGGTGACACTTCTTTCATATCTCTGCCACCAGCCTTTAATTACATCAGCCTGTGGTAGCGAGAGGAGAGTGCCGCCAGCTATCAGAACCGGGCCCGCGGGGACACTGTGGCCCATTATGGGAAATCTGGATCTGAATCTTTGACCCATGACAGATATTCACTCTGCCTGCTTGTCGAATGCCCGATACTGTTAAATCCTCTTTTTCCAGAGAAAGTAAATGGATGACTTCATCATTAACAGAGAGGTTATGGCTCTGCATTTGAAGAGGCTTTTTAATGGGTGTTTATGAGATGCATTTGGTCATTATTGGTTTTGTTGTTGCTGAATTCATTAGTGTGGTGCCTGTTGCTTGGCACCGTTCTTCATTTGAATATTAATACACTGGGTCTTTGAAAAGAGAAAGGTGAAAGGGGGGAGAGAGAGAGCGAGAGAGAGCGCAGAGGTGACCAGGGTCAACCAGCAGGGTTGATTATTCTTTCATTTGTTTCTCATCATGGGGATGGCTTTATGGGGCCAAACTGTTCCTCTGTCAGGTCTTTAATAGGTCACCTGACACAGAGGGCATAACTGTGGGCACTCTCTTTCATCAACGTTCCCAGGGGAACAGATAAAGCACCTCAGGGTAGTGAGTATACTGAGTGAGTATAGTCATTAAAAGAGGGAAAATTAGGATTCCTTACTGTATCAAATATAGGGGCGGCTGTGGCGTAGGAGGTAGAGCCGCCGTCTAATGATCGCAAGGTTGGCAGATCATCAGCTGGCCACATGTCAAAGTGTCCTTGGGCAAGACACTGAACCCCAAAATTGCTCCCAGTGAGCGGGCCAGCGCCTTGCATGGCAGCTTGCCGCCATTGGTGTGTGAATGGGTGAATGAGAGGCCGTTGTAAAGCGCTTTGGAGCAGCTTTGGAGCAGCAAAAAAGGCGCTATAAGTGCAGTCCATTTACCATTTACCATATTATTGCAAATTAGGTTAACTCAATACAGCGCTTGGGAGTCTGAACTATGAATGCTATGAATGCTTTGCAGGATATTCACACCATACTGTACATGACCTCTTCTGGGATTCCATGTGAAAAATCCACCACAGACCTAATGTGCATACACTGAATTTAGTCATATACCTACACCAGTGGTGTAGTCTACGTGATACGCAGGACTACGCTGCATACCCACTAGGAAAGGCCAAGGATTTCCATATACATGTGTACATGTGGGAAAACTAGGGTTAGGGTTAGGTGCTACGTCGACTTGGTACATGCTGGCATGTCTAACCCTAACCGTAATCCTACCCCTAACCTTAACCCTAGCACCGTAGCACCTAACCCTAACCCTAGTTTTCCCACATGTACCGTAACATATATATATATATATATATATATATAACTTTGGACAGGGAGCGCAGATTTATTTTTATGGCGTTCCGAAATGAACAATATGAGGCTGGGAGGGAAAAATCACAGTATACCCACTAGAAAACACTAGACTACACCACTGATCTACAGTGAGAAGCCTTTCAGTGAGGGCATCATCAGCCGGGATTCTGTGGGCCAAGTTTCCCAGCATGCCATTTGTTCTCACGTGAGAAGGAGAGCCCCCGACGGCGACAAGCCTGGCAGAGGAACTCCTGCTCCGGATTTAATTGGCTGAGACGCCGAGCCTCTACAGACGGGTGACGCACAGTGATGGAGGTGCACTTTGGCACGCAAGCGTGAATGGTTTATGACGAACAGAGTGCCATGTCAGAGCTGCTGCTTGACAGATTTAAAAGATTGGGATTTTTAAACGGCGCTATAAGCTGAGCATGAAATCCCGCCTATGAATTGTTTATGACGTGTTGTTCATGTAATGATGCCAGAGACGTGAAGGAGGAAACCCCAGTGTCTTCCACTAGGAATATAGTTGACTGCTGGATGGAGAGCTCTGTAAAAGCTTGTTCAGGGCTGGGGTCTAGGTCTGCGTAAAGGTCTGGTCCAGTGGCTGGGTCTACGTCAGGGGAGGCTGTGTCTCAGGAGGTAGAGCCGCCGTCTAATGATCGCAAGGTCGGCAGATCGGCGGTTCGAACCCCGGGCTGGCCACATGTCGAAGTGTCCTTGGGCAAGACACTGAACCCCAAAATTGCTCCCAGTGAGCGGGGCCGGCCGGCGCCTTGCATGGTAGCTTGCCGCCACTGGTGTGTGAATGTGTGTGTGAACGGGTGAATGAGAGGCCGTTGTAAAGCGCTTTGGATAAAGGCGCTATATAAGTGCAGTCCATTTACCATTTATGTCTGTGTAAAGGTCTGGTCCAGTGGCTTCAGGGCTGGGAGGGGATGTGATCCAGTAGGTCACCTGGCTAACCCCTCTCCTCTCCTCTGCCTGCCATCACATGATTATGATGATGATTAATGGCTTCCTGTCAGACACCAAACAATGTGTCTCTCTATGACCCGGCCCCACTGATCAGCTCACACCAGCCATCCGGAACCTTCCGTGACCTTATGTTATCAGCATTACTGTCACACACCCGAAGGGATTCATTGCTGATCATTGCACCTTGCACTTTATGAATGAATGAATGAATGAATGAATGAATGGTCTTTATTGTCATTGCTATAGTACAGGTACCAAACAACGAAATTTGGGAGGGGTGGCTCCCCTGGTGCTAGGAAAGAAAAAAAAAACTAAAAAAACAAGAAGGGAAAGGAGCTGGTTTACATAAATAAAGGCTATGTACACTATCCACTATACTATACTGTACAGATAAGACGACTAGGATTGTCATATTGCACATAGTGTTATTGCACATTCATTTAAAGTGTTGCAGTTTGCAGGCTTGAAATGTACATATTTGTGCCTCAGCACTACACCTGATTTTTTCAATCCAGCAGCTGCCATCAATCCGTCCAGACTGTCCAGGGCCCAGAACCTAGGTCTTTGCTGTGTTCAGGGCCTGGATGGCCCTGGGGTAGAAGCTGAGCTTCACATGTTCTTGCACTTTTTACTCATAATATTCACTCATATTGGTACTTATATTATATTATATTCTGTCTTGAGTATTGTCGTGTTGTCGTCTTGTTGTTGTATGTACTGTAGCTTGTTTAGCATGGTAGAATACCAAGTCATGTTCCTAGTGCACTGCACATGGAGAATAAAGTTGAATTGAATTGGCAAATAAGTCCACACATGTGTTTAAATGATACAACTTAAGTTTTATTTAGGTAAATAAGCCAAAATAAACTAAATAACATATGTATATGAATATGGATAAGAGTCAGTAGTGTATGCCATGAGTGAATGGTTGTAGAGTGTATGTTGTATGTGTAAGGGGTGTATGGATGTATGTAGTGTAAAACTAAAAGCCCCCCAAAACTTGGTACCCGGAATCAGAATCAGAATCAGAATCAGAAGACTTTTATTGCCATGACATGTAAACATGTTAGGAATTTGGTTTGGTACCATGGAGCACGGTTTACAGAAGGACAGGTGCAAGACAGGACAAGACAGTGCAAACCAACATCAAAGTGCAAGAGTCATAATTAATATAAATATAAGTGCAGAGATTCAAGTGTTCAAGTGTTCATATCCAGACAGTGCAAAGCTCTCTGGGTGGGGGTGGAGGGAGGGTAGATAGATAGGGGTCAGGTCAGGGGGGGGGGGCCAGCGGCATTTAGGAGCCGGATGGCTGTGGGGAAAAAGCTGTTGGTGTGTCGGACCTTCACAGTATTTATGGACCGCACCCTCCTGCCTGAGGGGAGCGGGGCGAAGAGACCGTGTCCTGGGTGTGCGGGGTCAGCCATGATCTTCCTGGCCCTCCCCAAAGCCCTACTTTTAAACAGGGCCTCAAGGGGGGGCAAAGGGCAGCCAATCACCCTCTCCGCCGAGCGTATTACCCGCTGCAGCTTGGCCTTGTCCTTGGCCGCTGCAGCGGGGAACCAGATGATGATGGCGGAGGTGACGATGGACTCAATGATGGCCGTGTAGAAGTTCACCAGCGTGGTCTTAGGAAGGTGGAATTTCCTGAGCTGCCTCAGGAAAAACAGTCTCTTCTGGGCCTTTTTTGTGAGGGCGTTGATGTGGGGCCCCCACTTCAAGTCCCGAGAGACTGTCACCCCAAGGAAGCGGCATGACTCCACTGTGGTGACTGGAGTGCCTCCCAGTATGATTGGAGAGGGAGGGGGTGGGTTCCTCCTGAAGTCCACTATCAGCTCCACTGTCTTAAGAGCATTTAGCTCCAGGTTGTTCCGGGTGCACCAGGAGACCACCAAGTCAATCTCGCTCCTGTAAGCAGATTCATCCCCCTTGGAGATGAGCCCTACCAGGGTGGTATCGTCCGCGAACTTGAGGAGCTTGACCGACTGGTGGCTGGAGGTACAGCAGTTGGTGTAGAGGGAAAACAGGAGGGGAGACAGGACGCAGCCCTGCGGGGAACCGGTGCTGATGGTCCTCAGCTCAGAGATGGACTTCCCGAGCTTCACCCGCTGGGTCCTGTTGGACAGAAAGTTCGTGATCCACCTGCAGGTGTAGTCAGGCACCTGCAGTGCAGAGAGCCCACACTCCAGTATGGGTGGCAAGATGGTGTTGAATGCCGAACTGAAGTCAACGAACAGGATTCTGGCGTAGGTCCCGGCCGTGTCCAGATGTTTTAGGACATGGTGTAGGGCCATGTTGACTGCGTCCTCTACGGACCTGTTGGCTCTATACGCGAACTGCATGGGGTCTAGGGGGTAAACCCTGGGGTCTACCCTGAGACCTTACCAACAACCCTAACGGAGCCAAAGCAGAAGGAAGGAAGAGAGAGAGAGCTGAGGACACACCCACCTTATACACATCCTCAGCTCCCCAAACCCAGGTGACACCATTTAGCCTGACGACCCACCCACTCTGCCCAGGCTCCCACAGGAACCAGCACCAGCCAATAGGCAGGCAGAGTGGGACGTGTCGCAATCACTCATGGAAAGTGGAGTAGAATCTAGAAGACACCACATGAATGTTTGTGGTCAGTGATAGGCTTTCACACCGGCAGTTCCGAACGCCGGTTCGCGTTCGCGTTCGCGTTCGCGTACGGAAACCTCCGAACGTTGGCGCTGTCTGGCGAACGAGCCCGCGTTCATACCAGTGTATCGTTCGCCAGACAGCGCCAACATTCGGAGGTTTCCGAACGCGAACGCGAACCGGCGTTCGGAACTGCCGGTGTGAAAGCCCTATGAGTGGAACTGGATGGACTGTGGGCCATTGAGCATGACTTGAAGGTTTACTGTCCATGGCCTTGACTTCAGGCTTCATTTGCTAGGTCAAGACAAGAGGTGAGAAAGCAGGGCGATTGGTGCTTAGGTGTGACGACACTCTCACTGACAGTCAAGAGAAATCATAACTTGTTGTGGTGATGCAGGGGGGGGTTTGGGTGAAACTGGAACAAACATTGTTGGAGCTAGAGGCATTCACATCCCTACGTTTTGTCTTTCTCAGATCAGATGAGATGTTGTGAGAAGTGGTGAAAGCTGTAACCAGAGAACTCTGTTCCTCACTTAAGCCATCTAAATACGGCTCATCCAGGGAGCATCTCTGACTAATAGAAATGAGTCTGTTGTAGAATATAAAAGGGACATTAAGGTGTATATGTTACGGTACATGTGGGAATACGGTACATGTGGGAAAACTAGGGTTAGGGTTAGGTGCTAGGGTGACTTGGTACATGTTGGGATGTCTAACCCTACCCCTAACCTTAACCGTAGCACCCTAGCACCTAACCCTAACCCTAGTTTTCCCACATGTACCGTAACATATATACTATACTATTACAGAATACTTAATGCAAGTGCATCTAGTGTCAGAAATGGAACAAAGCAACACCGAGAGCATTTTTCTCTCTCTTGAGACTTCGGAGTGTGAGGTTGAACCGCATGCTAACGAGAGAACTACAGTATGTATTCCAAGTATCGTCAAATTCAATATCGTTGACCATCGCAACATCCTATCTGTCTTAGTGATAATCGCTAAATGGATATGTGCACTCTGCGTTTTGCTTGAAAATGTCTTTCTAAATAATAGCTTGTTGATGCTGAGGTGATTTCTGTTTGTATCCCTTAGAAATGAATTGTTTGATCATTCGAGTAGATCTGTCAAAACATACGTGACAGCTTTCCTTTTCCTTCCAGACCATTTATCTACTTTGATTGAAAGGATCAGTGATGTTGACAGAGTTTGATAGAAGCTTTGCAGTGCATCACTCCTTGGCTTGTGAATACATACTGCAGTCTCCCTACAGGAATGGAACTATGTTAGCATCAGTATGCCCTACTAGAATTATTATTAGCATTATATGCCATTTAGATGACGCTTTTGTTCACTAACCCTAACCCTAAGCCCCCCCCCCCCGGACACGCATAACCTCCCCTACCCCTACCCATCTCCCCTAACCCTGCCACCCCCCCTCCCCCCCCTGACATGCATACAGCCTCCCCTACCCCCAACCATCTCCCCCCCCCTACCACCCCCCCCCCCCGTTCGCTATCTCTGTGTTCTATGTGCCAATGTTATCTGTTGCTTGTTGTTTCTGTGCTTGTCCGTTTCTCCCATATCGTCAGCGTCTTTGAGCCTCGGAAAAGTTTATATTAGTGCAGTAAGTGCATACATACATTTTCAGTGTGTATATATGGTCCCAGAGAGGAATCGAACCCACAACCTAAGCATTGTGGGGAACCATGATCTACCAACTGAGCCACAGAGGACCGCACTGGAATCTGCTCCGCTTCCTCCCTCATGGCCTGTTGTTTACCAGACATACTGTCGCTAATATCCCTCCCAAAAGAACACCTCCACCTCCACCCTCCTGGAATACTGTCAGCTGTCTGACACAGAATGTATTGTAGCAGAGGCAGCATATAGTACTCGCACTGTTTTCCTCACCCCTGAGTCTGACCTCACACCTGAGAACTACACGCCATCCAACTCATCACTTCTGTCTCTATTCTAAGGACAGTCTGAGACGGTGAGAGACATCTGCCTGACATGTCACATTAACATCACCACACCGTAGAGAGCAGTGGAGGCTGGTGGAGGTAGACATTAGAGGACAGGCTCATTGTAATGCATCGAATGGACTAAGGAACTAAACACAACCATGTGTGTTTGATAGCATTCCTCATTCAATTCCGTTTGTTACACTCAGGACCACGTTTGTTGCTGTTGATTCACAGATTTACAGAGGCTCACTGACTAACATGTTTGTTTAGTAGCAGTTAAAGTGGCGGCTAAGCTAAGGATGACAGGAGACATATTGAAGGGAAAATAGAGGCAGGTTGGGGCCACTGACCCTTGACCCCCAGCTCTGCCTGTATGAGAGGGGGGGGGGGTCGTCAGTGAAGTGATACAGGTCGGTTAGCCCTGAACCTAAACCCGTCGGAGTGTGATATTTATTTTATACAACAGTTCTACAGCGCAATTTATTAGTTAACAGTAATAAGTGACAACAGATTATGATTTGTTTGTTTATTTAATCATTTACCGTATTTTGGCTCCGTCAACAAACAAAAAATTCCGCAACTGGACTGTTGCCTAGTAACCTGAACACAAACATCTGCAGGCGAGCTACTTTGATATTAACGGTCATTTCGGAGTGATACATATACGGTAGTTAAAATTCCCAGTGCTGTTATACCGTATATCAGCACTCATGGAATGCCTCTTGTCCAATCAAATTACTTGGTCGGAACTAACTGTTGTATAATGACTAACATGTTTGTTTAGTAGCAGTTAAAGTGGGGGCTAAGCTAAGGATGATGATTAGCCCTGAACCTAAAGCCCAATTTATACTTCTGCGTCGAATTTACGCGCGGCTACGCCGTAGCCTACACAAGGGCTCTCCCAATTTATAGTTCTGCATTGGTCGGTCTGCGTTGCGTTGGTCGGTGTACTCATAGCGGCATAATAGCAATTTGTTTGTTATGCTTGTTGTAAAGAAAATGTCTTTCATTCAGACTACAGCTGTAATGACCTGCCCAATCTCAGACTACAGTTCAGCTGTAATGACCTGCCCAATCTCAGACTACAGTTCAGCTGTAATGACCTGCCCAATCTCAGTCTGAGGCCAACAACAATGTCATGTGCAGAGGAGGCGCATCTGTCCAGAGCAGATCAGGGTGACAGCTAGCGCCTGGCTGGGCCGAGGCTGGAGGGGAGAGGGGAGCGGTTGCGTGCGGCTGTGTTTGCCTTCCAAACACTTCACCAAAAGTTATCTGTATATACCACTCACACGACACTGGGCACCTGGGATGTGCCATTATTAGATGACTTGTAGGTGTCAAGGATGTGATGAATGATTGTTTTTTAAGCTCTCTGTTGAACTGAACATCTGGCCAGGGACTACAGACTTAAACTAGCCTTATTGGCTAACTCCGGCATATTGCATTTGTGTCTCATATGTATATTAATATGCACTGTCCCTGTGAAATAAACAATCAACTAAATGTCAGTGGTGCCCAGAGAGCAGTCATATAATAATAAATAATAATAATTCATTAGATTTATATAGCGCTTTTCCGAGGCTCAAAGACGCTGAAATATAAAAGTGTCACTTTCATGCTTTGCGAGTCTTTGCTGGAGTTTGAGGCTCTGTTCTCGTAGGGCCTTGCTTGCGGTCTCCCCTGGCGTTCCATTGTAACCTTGTATTTCAATAGAACTATTCACTCTTCAAGAACTACCTCTATTACACAGCCTTGCAGCATCACTTTTGTGGTTCTGGACATGCAGTGATGTGAAAATGGTCGGCTGTCAAAAGTTTCTGTCAGATCTGACAAGGTTTCTTTGTCATACTTTGAAGTTCCCGTGGAGTTTCTAACCTGTTCAGTGTCGATCAAAGCAGGAATTTTCTTTTAAAAAAAGGAAAAAACGAAAGAATGACCATCCACCACCACACGATTCGTAAGCTTAGAATGATAAGGTTCTATCTCCGTTTAGAATGATAAGGTTCTATCTCCGTTTAGAATGATAAGGTTCTATCTCCGTTTAGAATGATACGGTTCTATCTCCGTTTAGAATGATAAGGTTCTATCTCCGTTTAGAATGAGAAGGTTCTATCTCCGTTTAGAATGAGAAGGTTCTATCTCCGTTTAGAATGAGAAGGTTCTATCTCCGTTTAGAATGTTCTATCTCCGTTTAGGGCAGTTCAGAGATATTGAGCGTCAAAGTTTTTACATTCCATTATGTTCTGTGAGATGGAACCTTTGTATTTTATTAATTACTAACTCAAAAATGTCAACATTTTAAAAATAACACCACACAGGCATTAATAAACACCTAATGGATCAGATTATGTAAAAAAATCAATTTTGACAAAAATGGAGATAGAGCCTTCTAATTCTAACGTCCTTATCATTCTAAACTGAGATAGAACCTTATCATTCTAAACGGAGATAGAACCTTATCATTCTAAACGGAGATAGAACCTTATCATTCTAAACGGAGATAGAACCTTATCATTCTAAACGGAGATAGAACCTTATCATTCTAAACGGAGATAGAACCTTATCATTCTAAACTCACGATATGAAAGTGGTGCAAGAAATGACCCCTACGATGTCTTTCAATTCACATTCTTGGAAATTATCATTTTCACGTCTTAGAATTAACCTGTGTTAATTGGAGGAAAGTCACTCCATGGACGTGGCTAATGGAGCCGTCCAGATGGCGCTGAGCCCGCTGTCCTACTGGACTCATTTAAAACCACTTCTGACAGCCAGAACAGGTGTCAGTGGAAACGCCGTCCCAAAGCAACTAACCCCACTATGGTGGGCTTCTGCTGGTCAGAGTCATTAGCACGACAGGGAAGAGAAGTGTGTATCTCAGGAGGTAGAGTCTCCGTCTAATAATCGCAAGGTTGGCAGATCGGCGGTTCGAGCCCCGGCTGGCCACATGTCGAAGTGTCCTTGGGCAAGACACTGAACCCCAAAATAGCTCCCAGTGAGCCGTCCGGCTTGCTGCCATTGGTGTGTGAATGTGTGTGTGTGAATGGGTGTGTGAATGGGTGTGTGAATGTGTGTGTGAATGGGTGTGTGAATGGGTGTGTGAATGGGTGTGTGAATGGGTGAATGAGAGGCCGTTGTAAAGCGCTTTGGAGCAGCAAAGTGCAGTCCATTTACCATTTACCATTACATTTTGTAAAGAAAATGAGTTTTTCTTATGTTCTTTGCAAAAAGGAATATTTGCATTGAGAGATGTTTTAATTCAATATAAATCTCAATCAGGGGCACTAAAATTAAAGTTCAACATCTTGAGAAAAAGTGATACAGTTCAGTTAGAATCCCATTAACACCCTGAAGTTCAAGACAAGTAGGTTGAACTTTGTCTAAGGCCTATTTCCTTATTAACCTTTTAGTTGCAGGCAGCTTGTGATCTTAGAATGAGAAGGTTCTATCTCCGTTTAGGGTCGTTCAGAGATATTGAGCGTCAAGGTTTTTACATTCCATTATGTTTTGTGAGATGGAACCTTTGTATTTTATTAATTACTAACTCAAAAATGTCAACATTTTAAAAATAACACCACACAGGCATTAATAAACACCTAATGGATCAGATTATGTAAAAAAAAATATTTTGACAAAAATTGAGATAGAACCTTATAATTCTAAAGTCACGACCTGTTAAAAAAGATTCCAGTTCACTCACTCCCTAATCCACACCTCCCGTGAGTCAGGCTGCTTGGGGATCGGAGGCGTGTGCCGTCAACAGATCCATACCGCTGCTAATTATTAATCTCATGGACACCCATCACCTGCTCCCTTCTCCTCGATGCCACTGATTAAGCTCTTGTAGCACTTGTCCACCTTCGCCATAGACAAATCAATGTGTTGTTGTCACTCTGTCATTGCTAAAGAAGGACACCGTGCCGTATACTTGAGTCACGCATGTTATCACTGAAATTGGCAGACAGCGGAATCAGGGGACATGATTATCAAGAGTTCCAGAGAGTTCCAAAGTGTTAGGTGACAGAGATCATGTAATCAGGGGACATGATTATCACTACTTAATAGTACAGCTCCCTGGGGAAGGGGGGCCTCGGGAACATCATCCTGCAAATTGAATTTGAATCATTGAACATTGATCTGCCTTTACTTAGCTTCCCAGGTATTCTCTGTCACGGGCAGGTCAATATGAACCTTGAACTCTGACTGTGATCTGTGAATGACGTGAATGAAGTTGTGATGTTCTCTCTCTTTCTTTCGCAGTTAAACCGACCGTCATAGACGTGGACATATTAGTGAACAGCATCGGACCCGTATCCTCTATAAATATGGTAGGTGAACGAATATTATTGTTTCTTTTTTACAGTTTTTTTTTTCTGAGTGGGTCAGTCCCACTCATATTTTTCATTTCACTGGACAGACTCAGTGAAGACAGACAGGAAAGTAAGGAGAAGAAGGGAGAGAGGGCATGTCAGCAGGGCATGGGGCCGGATTAGAACCCATGCCGACATGGGCATAATATGTGTGCACTGTAGACCGCGGTTCTAGACCACTGGACCACCCCAGGCCACATATTATTGTTTCTTGTAAGGAAATTAGACTGTGGCATCCATACACACACACACACACACACACACAAATACCCACATCCTCTTTTCACATCTCAATTCTGTAATCAGCGTTGTGTGTACTTCCGTTCAGCCCATCTGTTCCAGGCCAGAGGCTAGCTTCCCGAGGCAGGAGTTTATATCCAGCTTTAACCAGCGGGTCACTGGAGAGCTGCGGAGCGGTGGTGTGAGGCTAACCCCTCATTGTCTGAGGGGATAAGTCCAAGTGGAATAGGGGGGGAAAGAGATGGGAGTGGGAGAGGAGGGAGCTTAGAGGATATGTGAGGGGAGAGCTTCGAGAGGTAAAGAGAGAGAGAGGACTGAGGGAGAGAGTTCAAAGAGGAAGTATGTTGAAATAGGTGGTGGGAGAGGAGGCTAAGAGTTCACCTTTTGTACAATCAAGAGACAGACAGAAAAGAAAGGGAATCTTGGGTGTGCTTAGGAGTGTTCAGTGAGTTTGAAGAGTGGACGAGTATGGTCCTGGTAAAGAATGCTCAGGAGGGGGGCGTTTAGGCTGGGGTCAGGGGGTTGAGGTTTGAGTATCAGAGAGGAAACTTTCAATAAGAAGAAATCGCTGAGGCAAACAGAAATCAAACATTTCTTCAAGGAGCCCAAAGGGCCTACGGTGATCTCTGCTGGCATTAGTATTTCAGGGGCACTGTATAGACTATAGAGTATACACTGTATACTGCATGGTGGAGAATAATGCCTTTAGGTTTGCACTAAACGTAAACAATGAGAATATTAAACCATACTAAGATAATACAGTTTACCAATCTTATTAATTTCAGAAGTCTTTTACTTCAGTGTTATGAGTTGTCACAGCTCACAGTAGAAAACGTTTAAAAGCAATAACATACACGTTGCTCAGATAGTCACACTGCAATGTATCTTACAGTACCATCTCCATAATAATAAATAACTCACTTTCTGTCTCTGGGCAAAAGCTACAAGTACAACAGCAGTGAGAGGGGTAATGTTTGCACTTCATACAGTAATAGTGTCAGACAGTCAGCCGTTTGGTCTGTCACTGTCTAGAGATGTCCATCTGGTGTCATCACTCACAGTACACATTCAGGATTCGGGTCATGTAAAAAAAAAATCACAGTAAACAAATCGAGTATCACATGTTATGTTCTTACGTTCAGTTTGGAAATTGCTGAAGATGTTTGAATATTCTAACCATACTGTAGATATGGTTAAATGGTAAATGGACTGCACTTATATAGCGCCTTTTTTGCTGCTCCAAAGCTGCTCCAAAGCGCTTTACAACGGCCTCTCATTCACCCATTCACACACACATTCACACACCAATGGCGGCAAGCTGCCATGCAAGGCGCCGGCCCGCTCACTAGGAGCAATTTTGGGGTTCAGTGTCTTGCTCAAGGACACTTCATGTGGCCGGCCGGGGCTCGAACCGCCGATCTGCAAACCTTGTGATCATTAGACGGCGCCTCTACCTCCTGCGCCACAGACGCCCCGATATCCTAGATATAGGATGTTCAGTTTGTGTAAGCGAATGAATCAATTGTTCTGTGCCAAGTGTTTCTGCTGTGAGGCTTCTGTCATCTCTGCGTTCAGCGTAGCTGCGTATGTTTAGGTGCTATTAAGGACGTGCGTCTTCCTTTTCAGTGTGACAAGCTAATTTCCAGTTGCATTTTTTTTCCGAGGGGAATTCAGTTGTCAGTGTTTGATTGTTTTTAGTTATTTTAATGGAGTTTCAGTTTGTAATTAAATAGCGTCATGGTGTCTCAAGGAGAATTCGTTATGCTTCAGGAATTATGAAGAATGTGAGATGTGACCTGCGCTGTCCTCCTTCATGGTAGAGAAGTGTAAGACAATACGAACAACAGCTTAGACAATACAATGTAGAGGGAGGGTTCATTGTTATGCTATGTGGCTATCGATGCACTGTGAATATATTCCCTGCTTTATTTTCTCCATTGACGGGGCTTCTCATTGTCACTTGCGCTCTGCTTCCTTTTGTGTTTTGCTGTTTGTGTTGTGCTGCTCAGGATTAACTAAGACAATTATTAAGGTCCTTTAAAACGATGGACAACGTATGCTTACATGGATAATTTACAGCCAATTAACTAATCAAACAATCCTAATTCAAGAGCATGTATGGGGGCATCATCATTCTAAGCAAATAGGCTTCTGTAATTGGAATGCACCCTGTGTGCCCAATCATTGTCAAACAGGAATCACTCTCTCTCACACGTCCTCTGTTGCACAGGGGGCTAGGACCCCTGGTGGTCAGCGCTATAATTGGGGAACGGTAAATATGGCTCTGAAGAAAGGGATTTAGCTACGATGACATTTACATGTAATTGTCCCTGCTGGTTCAAAGCTATTTAGTATTCAGTGTTATGCTAATATCTCACTGAACAAGCAATGCAGTGGAATGTCGTAGACTGCATGCTTGAAGGAAGGGACAGGCATAGGTTCCTTGTTGATATTCTTCTCATAATATTTGTTTAACTGTATGTATTCAGTATGTAGACTTTTGCATGCTTGTTTCTTTTATGTGCATGCGTTGGTTTTGTGTGTGTGAGAGAGAGAAATGGGGGAATAAAACAGGGATGTTGTTGCAACGACATCGAACCAACCAGGTCGCTTTAAGCCGCACCTCAACGTGCCATTTTAAAAGCCTTGGGATTACAGTTAACAATGATATGAAAGAGAGTAGGGCTTAGCGGTTCCAGCAGGTCGTAACCAACACAAAACACAGTTAATACCCCGCAGAGAACAGACAGGGACCAGGGGACGGAGTGTCCTCAGTCGACTCGGCCCCCCATCCCATCCCTCCCCTGCAGTCAGTTCCCACAGAACAGAACCGGAGCAGAAATACACCAAGTCTTTCTTTTCTGTTCTGTCCCTAAGCCCCGCCACACTTCATCGCCCATAAGGCTCACTCCTCAAACTGTGTAATGATCCAACGGACAGCTTGCAGTGTTCGCTCGCCCATTTAGAATATACATCGTCTGTTCTTTTGGGGTAGAAAGCAGGTCACCATAGAAATGCATGTGTAGTGCGTGTGTCCGTGCGTGTGTGCGTGCGTGTGTGTGTGCGTGTGATCACTGTAGATTGACCATGCAGTGTGTATCATAGACAATGTTTGGTGTCTGGTGAATCTCTATTAGTGTAGTTTTACTCCATACAAACCAGTGATGCGTAAAACGTGGAGAGCACCAACCTTTGCTACCTACATGATTTGCTGTGCACTCGTCCTCCCCACCGTGTCCTTTGCACTCTCACATTGCCAACATAAGCCCCACCACACATAAGCCCTGCTATTTCAAAGACGGACACCCCCGTTGAATCCACTGCTTTTATCCAAAGTGACTTACAATTAGAGCTTACAGGGACAGTCTCCCTGGAGTAACTTAGTGCTAAGTGCCTTAGCCAAGGGTACACTAGTGGTGGAGGGATCCTAGGTGGTTGAACTCATGGCCTTCTGATCGCCAGTACAACTCACTACCCACTAGGCCTGGTAGGCCACCACCACCCCTTATATTAGACCTTTGGTTGGACTATACCTACGCATCCAGTAAACTATCAGGAAATGTTGCAGCATCGTATGTGCACTGTGACAAATTACTGTCTGAAAATCGTGAGCTTAGAATTATAAGGTTCTATCTCCGTTTAGGGCAGTTCAGAGATATTGAGCGTCAACGTTTTTACATTCCATTATGTTTTGTGAGATGGAACCTTTGTATTTTATTAATTACTAACTAAAAAATGTCAACATTTTAAAACTAACACAACACAGGCATTAATGAACACCTAATGGATCAGATTAGGTATGTAAAAAACTACGTTTTTGACAAAAAAACTCCAACCACTTCCTGGGGAGTGAGAGAGAGAGACCATAAGACCATTTCAGATTCAGATTCAGATAACGTTTATTGCCATCATGCATACACATGTAGGAATTGGCATTACAGTAAGAGCGTTTATGCTTTTTTTCACGTGTATCCAAAAACAAATGCAAAAAACAGGACAACACAGGACAGACAACAGTGCATTGGATAGTGCTACATATATAAAGTGCAGTGCAGAGTTTTTACAGTGAGTCCAGTGCATATTCAGTCCTGGGCAGACTTGGGGGTGGGGGGAGGGGGAAGCCAGAGTCATTCAGTGGAAGCCAGAGCCATCCAGTGCCTCTCACCAGGGGACCAGGCACGTGCACAGGGGGGACAAACGGGGCAATAGCACCTGCCTCTTTGTCCTGCCACTCACAAAGTGCCTTCCTGGATACATTCCAAATGTTATATGAAATATTTATAAAGTGAACCCACTTGACATTTAGCATTACACTATAAAAGGATAAGTAATGGGGAGAGGCCTGAAACATACCTGTATGTGAATGAAAGGCAGCGCTACCCTGTCTGCATATTCTTATTTTTCCTGTTGATAGAATACTACGAACAGGGTTCCTACAAGTTTCAACAAGTCAAATTTAAGACCTTTTTAGACCTTTTTTAGACCTCTTTGAATAGAAATTTAGACCAATTCGCGACACCATACGATAGCTTTTTGTCATCCTCGTGGTGATGAAATTAGGGATTTCAAAAAAGGAAGCAAATTGGCTTTTTTTTGGTTCCACCTTGATTCATTTCCGGGGTAAATAGACGTGGTCGGACTGATTTCCTTGCAGGATCTCATTTTTAAGACCTAGCACCTCATTTTTACACTGAATAACTGAAATGTAAGACCTTTTTAGGCCTTATAAATCGGATTGCTGGATTTTAGACTTTAAGGCTTTTTAAGACCAGCGCGGGAACCCTGTATGAACTTATAGATCTGCACATTGGGCACCATTTATCTTCTTTTCTTTTTTCTTTTCATGAATATACTGTATGGTCCTTGTTGAAGGAGCACTGGTTGACAGGTGTGGACAGTATCTGGTGGTTTGGACCACTGTTAGCCACCTGTTAGTTGGCTGCGTATTGGATCTGGCAGGTATGCACTTGGTCTGATTCTGACTCCTGTGTGAGTCCTGTCATTAAAGTCTATCAAGAGGACACAAGTTCTCCCTAAAGACAATCGCTGTCATCCCCCCTGACGCCATGGCAGTGAGGCAGCGACTCACTAGAACAGCCGTGAGTTAAGAAACATGTTATATATTTGCACTCGATCAAATTTCAGAACTCTCCTTTCATGACTTGTCCTAGATATGTGCGTTCGACCACCCAGTATCCTTACATTTTCAAGATCACATCAGGATAAACTAATATAAAGCTATTTTACCGTTTTTCTGTGTAGGAAGCAGGCTAATTTACAAGCGGCCAACTAGTGGTCGTTGTGTGTAAATAGCAGCTCGAGCATTGTAAAGAGGCTCTACTAGTAGGTAAAAAAGGCACGGCTGTTCTAGTGTTAAAGATAAGCAACTGAAGCCCGTAAACCTCGTCTCATCACAACACAATCTTCTGTTATGTAAAAAAAAATCATACTCCACTTGGCTTTTTGAGGAATATGGGTTCACTTCTGGAGGAGAGAGTTTGTTAAAAGCATTTTTAGATTTCATTCCCTGAAGGTTTATTTTCCCTTCATTCCAGTACACCCTCATGCACACTGTTTTCCTGCACAAAGACATCCCATGGCCAAAGCTGAATGCCGTAACTAGATTTTGTTACTAGTGGGTGATAAGCAAAGCCTCAAACATAACCTATACCCACACGTCCTTTTGCAGTACATTT
The DNA here is from genome assembly GCF_963989245.1 of Nansenia antarctica. Classification (NCBI taxonomy): domain Eukaryota; kingdom Metazoa; phylum Chordata; class Actinopteri; order Argentiniformes; family Microstomatidae; genus Nansenia; species Nansenia antarctica. The sequence continues at coordinate 1,929,159 of NC_137677.1, forward strand.
TCAACAACGTCGACATTGTGGTAGAAGATAAGAAGAAGTTGCATTTCTTCTTTGTTGTGCCTGAAAGTAAATAGCAGTGTCTGTCTCTCTCTCTCTCTCTCTCTGTCTCTCTCTCTCTATCTCTCTCGCGCTCTCTCTGTCTCTCTCTCTCCTCTCTCTCTCTCTCTCTCTCTCTCTCTCTCTCTCTCTCTCTCTCTCTCTCTATCTCTCTCACTCTCTCTCTGTCTCTCTCTCTCTCTCTCTCTGTGTCTGTCTCTCTTTCTCTCTCTCTCTCTCTCTCTGTCTCTCTCTGTCTCTCTCTCTCTCCCTCTGTCTCTCTCTCCCTCTGTCTCTCTCTCTCTCTCTCTCTGTCTGTCTCTCTATCTCTCTCTCTGTCTCTCTCTCTCTCTCTCTCTCTCTCTCTGTCTCTCTCTGTCTCTCTCTCTCTCTGTGTGTCTCTCTCTCTCTCTCCCTCTCTCTCTCACTCGGCTTTCTCTCTCCAGCAGTCTGGAACATCGCTGGTACCCTGGATGAAGAAAACATTTCTCTAGATTCAAAATAATGTCTGTCCATTCAAACAGAAAATCGGCTGTACTTATACGACAAACATTCCATGTTACTAAAATAGTCTCAATCCAATTATAAGCCATTATGTGATGATACATTCAGGCAATCATAAGCCAAGCGAAAGACAAGCCAACCGTTTTGTGAATTTCATGTCTCTTATGAATGATGAACTCAAGACATTTACCATTTAGCTACTAGGCTCCTAAAAAATGCATATGGCTGTGAGAATGACTGGTTCGTTTTGTAATGCCTAGAGCTTGATTATAGGAGGGTTTTGAACTCACAGTACAATATTTCTGGGCATAGTATCAAAATGAACGCTTTTACTTTATACAGTATTTCCTCTCTTTCCGTGTGCTGTAGTTCCATGTCTGTATGCCAGTCATGCACACGCTCACACACAAACAACACCAATATTCACAAAGATAATAACTATATAGTCACTGTCCCCTCATTGCACCACTTTTCCCCAGCACTGGTAAACAGAATGCTGTTAGAATTATAAGGTTCTACATGTATCTCAATTTTTGGTCAGAATTTAGTTGTTTACATAATCTGATCCATTAGGTGTTTATTAATGCCTGTGTGGTGTTATTTTTTAAATGTTGACATTTTTGAGTTAGTAATTCATAAAATACAAAGGTTCCATCTCACAAAACATAACGGAATGTAAAAACTTTGACGCTCAATATCTCTGAACTACCCTAAACGGAGATAGAACCTTATCATTCTAAACGGAGATAGAACCTTATCATTCTAAACGGAGATAGAACCTTATCATTCTAAGCTCACGACATGGTAAACTGGCTGTGAACGACTCATAAAACATCAAACGATGATAAACAACTCTCCTCATTAACGAGATGCAAGTTTGAGATGACGGCCTGAACGTCTGACCACACCGCCGTGGTGACTATTTTTAAATGTCTGGGTCACTCAGTTGTCCTAGGCAACCGCGGACTGAAACCCAATAAGTCCCGCCGAGGTGGGAACAGAGAGGAAGCCAGCAGGGCCCCCTGGCGCTGTTTGAACCCTGCGGGGAACACCTCCCACTCAGCGAGCGCCCAGGCACACTAGAGACGCCTCCCTGCCTCCCTGCCTGCCTGCCTGCCTGGGAAATACAATATTCAGATCAATTCATTTCCCTCTGCATATAAACAAGTCACGGCCAGCACAGATACACCGGGTTCACCTTAGGTGCCGTGGCATCATGATGGTTTTATTGGAGAAAGAAAGCCATCTCCTCTGCCCTCTAGCACAACACTTTAATATTGTCGTGTTCACGGCCAAAGTGCTTCGCTACATATCCATGTTTTGTTAGTGAGTGGAATCCCTCGGATGTCTCGCAGACTCTTCTTGATATAGTCATAGCCATTCAAGATTCAAGATAGCTTTATTGTCTGTCACACAGTGACAGAAATTCTCCTTCGACAGGCAGAAGTGCAGCTCAAGAATACAGTTTCCACATTAAAAACACACATAGGTCACATACATGAATACATACAATAAAAACAGACAGACAGACATAGCAGTGTTTATAAAATGTAGTGCCTGTTTAAAAAGTCCAGTCATTTAAAAAATAATAGTAAAAAACAGTGTTATCGTTTAAAAAGCTTAAATGTTGTGGTTTAAAAAGAAAAACAATGCGCTAAAGCCATGGATACATTTGAATGATAGAAGATGGATTCCTTCCTATATGATTTAATAGAACAATTACAAACATTGTAATTGACAGAGAGAGGAAGAGGTGTGGGGGTGCCCCTATCACCATTCACGTGTCTCATCTAGACTGTAGATTATACAATAAGCAGGACAGGTCAGTGTAGCTACAAAACGACTCCCAAGAGAAATTCTGAACTTTTCACTTGATTAGCCTCCGAAATGCATAATTAATTTTCCGGTCTTCTGAGAGTGGGGGATTTGGGTAATAAAGCCATCAGTATGAGCATCATATAATCAGGCTGTTGCGACGCAATAATCAGAACAGATCGTGATGGAATACTAATGCTAGAGTGGTTCTATCACATCGTGTAATAAACTAACGAGAATATCTCCACTGCGTTTGTCATTTCATTCCGGAAACTTTTAAGACACCCGTGAGGCTGCGACACTCTCTCCCCCACGGTCCCTTTGTCTTGGTGGATTCAGAACATGCTGTCACAGAATTGAGGCTGACCTGTGAACTTGTGAATGGATTTCTATTGTCTTGTCTCTCTGCGTTGATCCAGTTTGAGTTGTGAGAGAGTGCACACGCCACACACACACACACACACACACACACACACACACACACACACACACACACTACCACGGCTCTGTTGCTGTCTTTCACATGCTCAGAGTAGACTTGGAGAGGAGAGGAGAGAGGAGGAGAGGGGAGGGGAGGGGAGGGGAGGGGAGGAGAGAAGAGGGGAGGAGAGGGGAGGGGAGGAGAGGGGAGGAGAGAAGAGGGGAGGAGAGGGGAGGAGAGGGGAGGGGAGGGGAGGGGAGGAGAGGCGAGGGGAAGAAAGGAGAGGGGAGGGGAGGGGAGGGGAGGGGAGGGGAGGGGAGGGGAGGGGAGAGGAGAGGAGAGGAGAGGAGAGGAGAGGAGAGGAGAGGAGAGGAGAGGAGAGGAGAGGAGAGGAGAGGAGAGGAGAGGAGAGGAGAGGAGAGGAGAGGGGAGGGGAGGGGAGGGGAGGGGAGGGGAGGGGAGGGGAGGGGAGGGGAGGGGAGGGGAGGGGAGGGGAGAGGAGAGGGGAGGGGAGGGGAGGAGAGGAGAGAGGAGGGGAGGGTCGACATGATTGAGTAGGATGTGAGAACTGTATGCAGCTACAAGCATCCCAGTAGAGTAGTGAGTGGCAAGAAGGATGGAAAAAGGGTTGTGTATAGAGTGAGTCATAATATGTTTGTGCATAGTACACCAGGAATGTGTCATACACAGTAACGTGAACCACACATGACAGTGTGTACAGAGAAAGGTCTTTTTAATGGACTGCACTTATATAGCGCCTTTATCCAAAGCGCTTTACAACGGCCTCTCATTCACCCATTCACACACACATTCACACACCAATGGCGGCAAGCTACCATGCAAGGCGCCGGCCCGCTCACTGGGAGCAATTTGGGGTTCAGTGTCTTGCCCAAGGACACTTCGACATGTGGCCAGTCGGGGCTCGAACCGCTGATCTGCCAACCTTACGATCATTAGACAGCGGCTCTACCTCCTGAGACACAGCTGCCGCTTTTTCTATCGCTGCACACCTGGTAGTCGGCAGGCAGTTGTTTGGCTCTTAAACACAACGTTAGATGAATCCGTTCTCACTCCAGAAGAAGTCACATTATTACCAGATCTACAGGGTCAGTTGGAAATACGATGATTCTTATCTCTGTTTTCTAAATTATTATTTCTCTCTGCACTTGAGATGATCAAAATCCCAATTCTGTTCTTTCACCATTGCCTGTCCCGTCTCTGGTGCTTCCTGTCTCCCCTGTGTGAGAGACAGAGTGGCCCGGGTTCATTTTGACCCTCTTGTCACAGGCACAATAAACTGATAAGAAATGGAGGGCGGTCTCACCCCCACATCTCAGGCTGTCAGTCAAAGCCTGTGTAAGTCACTTTAGGTGAGTGTGCTAGACAGGGCTTATGAGTATGTGTGGGGCGGCTGTGGCGCAGGAGGTAGAGTCGCCGTCTAATGATCACAAGGTTGGCAGATCAGCGGTTCGAGCCCCGGCTGGCCACATGTCGAAGTGTCCTTGGGCAAGACACTGAACCCCAAAATTGCTCCCAGTGAGCAGGCCGGCACCTTGCATGGCAGCTTGCCGCCATTGGTGTGTGAATGGGTGTGTGAATGGGTGAATGAGAGGCTGTTGTAAAGCGCTTTGGAGCAGAAAAAAAGGCGCTATATAAGTGCATTCCAGTACAAGTTTCAGTGACGAGAGGACAAACAAATACCATTTCCCTTACTTACCACAGGCCTCCCTTACTGGCCGATAGGGGTTAGTACCAAATGTCAGAGGTAACTGTAAAAGGATCAGGAAATATATTTTCTTTTGCTATAAGAAAGTAAAAGCACAGTTCTTGAAATATGAAAATATTTACCCTTGTATGTTTCCACAACAACAGTTTATTAGCTTGCTTCTTTTTTGGCCAAAGTTGAAAACTGGTCTGGAGAAATTGAAATTGCATACAGTGAAAAAATGTTGTGGATGGATTCAGAATACAGAGCTGAAGGACGGTAGACGTGCTTCTCGCCTGCTCCCCCCTGCCTATTGCTTTCTTTGCTTGTATTTTATTTCCTTCCTTTTCTTTTGCCTACCATGCCTGCTATCTGTCAAAGTTGTGTGGGTCTTTCAAAGAGAGTAGACTTATTGGAATATACTCTCTCCAGAGCCGACTCTCCGCACTTGAGAATCGCTACACTAATGGTTCTCCGCCCACGCAAGCCTTTGAAGAGGATTTAAAATCAAAATTCACACTTCCCAAAGCTAACGAGGCAGGTGACAGCTGCAAAAATTCACTGGACAGATGAATTATCCCCCCGGCAAAACTACTGGAAAGCAGCCAACTGAAGTCCTCGTTAGCATCGTTAGCATCATTAGCAACATATAGGCCCAAGCCATGGGCTTGCATGACTAAACAGAGCCGAGGTCGGAGTCTGAGGCCCGCGGAGCAGCGAGCTGGCATGACTCCCAAGTAGGGCTGGGTATCGCCACTGATTTCCCAAAACGATTCGATTCCGATTCACAGCTCCCGATTCGATTCGATTCGATTCCGATTCGATCTAGTTACAATATACATTTTTTGCTTGAATATGAAAGAGATTCTCCGAACTAATGCTATAAATGGTTCAAGGAACCCTATAACATGTAGCATTGTTAAACATATCAATGAATTGACTCCAAAGCAGTTACATGAATGTACTTTTTATTTACATATGACTTTGCTTTTGTCCAGCTCATCTCTATCGTCACATTTTTAAAATCCAAAATGCACCCAGACATCTGACTTTAAGCCTGGTGGTGACTTGAGTGTCCCTGCCAGATATGATAAATTCTTGTAGCGCGAGATCTGGCCACGAGATCTCGTTGCGGGTTGAAGCTGCAAGCAAAAAAAAAAAGAAAAAAAAAAGAAAGATCGATCTCGGGATTTATGAATCGATAATCGCTCATTTAATGAAGATCGATTCAGAATCGGGAAATCGATTTTTTTGAACCCAGCCCTAGACTTGACACGCTTAATATTGAGACATTCATCTGTGGACCGCTACCCACTGTTGACAGAGGTAACCTGGAATTCAGCCGGCTCCTAAGCCTTAACACGTGGCTCTCTGGTGCGTGCAAACTTAAAGGGCTGAAATGTATTAACCACTGGAACATATTCTGGAGGCAGAGAGACCTATTCAAAAGAGACGGCCTCCACTGAAACAGATCGGGAGAATACCATTTAATGAACAACATACTCTTCAATCTCATAAACTCTGCTCCCGCTTCCCTCGCTGCTGATGCGTGCTGCAGATGACTTATCAGTCTCCCCATCGCAGCTGCCTAAACTGCGCTCCACAGTCTCCAGGGCCTAACTAATCATTAGCCAACTTGTTGAACCCCCACTAAGGCGATGGTGCAGCCCCCTTTCTCTCCCCCCATCCTCCCCCCCTGCCCCCAACCTCCCAAACCACTCTACCCCAAACTCCCAGAGACACTCATCCACTGAGTCCACTGAGCTCTCCTTCCTCCAACTCACGCCGTTCCTGCCTTTCAGAGCTAGGTTAGAGGACATGGTGAAGACAGGAGTAGAGCTTACCCCGAGAGCTGCTCCATCTCAGGCAACTCTCCATTCTACAACACCTGGCCCCACACTCCCTGTGACGCCAGCCTCATCAACAATACCCATCGGCCCACCCATAGCCCGGACACTATCTACAACACCCATCCCCATCCCCCGGATGACACCCATAATCAGTTGATGCTCTAACAGTCCCAGCTTCCATAGAGTTGATACCATTGACATTTCTGATATAAAGCTGGGACTCTCAACTCTTGCTATCCCTGTTCATATCAATAACAGAACAGTTAATTGCAAGTCAGAATGCTTTATAGACCCCTCAAATTTAATTTCTATACCCTGTCACACACAGCCCACACAGAGACCAAATACAAAACCACTCAAGCTAGCACTTTTCAATGCCAGATCCTTAGCTAATAAGTCTCTCTTAATCAATGATTTTTTAGCTCCTATGAACTAGATTCCTTATTTATAACTTAGACTTGGTTAGATAAAGATAACAAGACACCAATTCTTATCGAATCAGCACCCCCAAATTTTAGAACCTTAGATGTCGTTAGATCCCATAAAAAAGGTGGTGGAATCACCTCTTTTTTCCAAGACAGTTTTAACTGCAAACAGACATCCTTTGGAGAATTTTTATCATTTGAATATCTTTCAGTTGTTTTTAAATGTTCCACTCAAATTCTTTTTATAATTTTATTCAGACCAGTGTACACATTGTGGGCCATGCAAGCATGAATCTGACGTGTTCACACTCAAGACAAAGTGCACAGAACATGTTGTGGGTGTGTTGAATGTTGCATTCCACTGCAGCCATGAAAATCAATTAAAATATTATGTTTAATCAAATCCATAGTAAAGAACTGTCAGCAAGATGTCTGTGAAATATTAACATGCCACTTGAATCATGACACATTGTGCATAATATTGCTTTAATATCATGTGACACTTATTAATAACCCCAATGACAGCATTATGCCATCTAATTACTGAGAAAATCCCACTCACCTTACTAGAACAAATGAATGGCAGCAAAATGGCAGCAAAATATAATGAGTAGCACACATTAGGGGCGGCTGTGGCGCAGGAGGTAGAGTCAACAGGAGGTAGAGTCGCCGTCTAATGATCACAAGGTTGGCAGATCAGCGGTTCGAGCCCCGGCTGGCCACACGTCGAAGTGTCCTTGGGCAAGTGACACTGAACCCAAAAATTGCTCCCAGTGAGCGGGCCAGCGCCTTGCATGGCAGCTTGCCGCCATTGGTGTGTGAATGTGTGTGTGAATGAGAGGCCGTTGTAAAGCGCTTTGGAGCAGCAAAAAAGGCGCTATACAAGTGCAGTCCATTTACCATTTACATTTGTAAACGAAGATTACCGGTACTGTCAATTACAATAATTAAGAGAACTTGAACTGCTGCTGGAACTTCGGCATTCATCCTTTGTCCTCAACGCCCTGACGCTGACTGACAACTATGTCATTGCATCCAGCTACCATAGTAAGGACAGTAAGATCTGTTCTTTTTCTTGAGACTTTTTTATTTATTTATTTATTTTTTACCCATGTTTTCTATGGATTCTTCAGTTGCTTTCAAACCAGTACAGTACAATTCTCTGTTATTCCAATCGTTCCAAATTCCTCAAATATTATTTTTGAAAAAACAAGGATCACATTTCACTGTTGCATTCTTAGGAGAGAACCGCATTAAACGATGAAGAAAAAATCAATACAGTTATTACTGACCTGGCTTTCAGAATATCTGTGTCCAAGGATTTCATTTCAGTGTATTGCTGCATTGTGCTGAACACAGGAAAAGTTACATGTGTTAGCAGGGATCATGTCAACGTGGTGAATGTGATGTTTTCATTCTACAATTCATCCATTTTTCTGTCACAGATTTATGAGTTTCAAAGAACTCAAAGGACTACTTTAATTACCTTCTCAACAGAATGGAATTTAAACAGAACAAGAGCATATGATAAACATCTAATAGATAGCATGATGATAAACATCTAATAGATAGCATGACAGAAGATGGACAACCAGATAATTGGTGCAGTCTGGTGGATAGGCATTATCCTGCATCAGAGAATGACCTATATATCCAGCTTTCATTATTCATCTGTGCCTCCTCCTCTGATTCCTCCATTTTCTTCTAAACCCCACCTAAGCCTACCCAAACTTGCGAAAAGAATTTAAGATGTTTTTTACACATTTCTCTAAATTACGGTTGATTTATTGTTCCCATCAGTAAAGCCTAAGCTGGTACTGATGGCTCGAGACTTACATATTTTTTTTTTTTTAAACCTAGGTTTAGAAGGTGATGGAAGAAGGTTTTTCCTTCTATCAATGGCCCCGGGCCTGAGCTGGATTACTCTTCCTGCTACGACTGGTGGATTGATGATTCACTTGCTTAGTATTCAAATGTATTGATTGTAAGTCGCTTAGGGAATAAGGCGTCTGCTAAATGCCAAAAAGGTAAATGTTATGCTACACACACTTTAGCCAAAGGAACAAAGCTCGATGAACTAGCCCAGGGCTTTGTGGCCTTTTAGTGACCCAGCCAGCCAGCATGTGGACAGAAGTAACCATACATTACCTACCCGAGCTTTGATTTGACATGGTTAAACCAATACTGCCTCTGTTATGAGAGGGAACAGCCGCACTTTTATGGGCATTATGACATCACGGCTTCGACTGCTTCTATCTTCCTCTCACCTCAATCAGGGTTCGCCGCTGTTATGTTTAAGGTGGTTACGCTCGATAAACCACGACAATGCATGAGGACAGATAGGGCTGTTGTTGCGAGGCAATCATTGCTCCCCTTTTGCCAAAGCCGCGGGCAGCAGAACGATTTGCTTCTCATTCAGGGCCCGGGATCTGTCACAGCTACACTGGTTTGTGTCGCTGCTTTCTGATGATATCAGGTTTAGCCTGCCCTACGGCACCTCTCCTCTGCATGTTTTTAACTGTCAGGGATGATGTCCGCGCACACACGCACCCGCGCGCACACACACACACACACACACGCACACACAGGTAACACACACACGCACACACAGGTAACACACACACACACACACAGGTAACACACACACACACACACATAGGTAACACACACACAGGTAACACACACACACACACACACACAGGTAACACACACACACACGCACAGGTAACACACACACACGCACAGGTAACACACACACACACACACACAGGTAACACACACACACGTACAGGTAACACACACACACACACACACACACACACCCGTCTAGTCTCTCCACACACACACACACACACACACACACACGCACACACACACAGGTAACACACACACACGCACAGGTAACACACACACACATAAACACACACACACACACACACACACAGGTAACACACACACGCACAGGTAACACACACACACACACACAGAGGCGGTGAAGCTAATATCCAGAGTGTGTACGGGCCTGCAGCCTGCAGCCTGATGACAGGTGTCGTCCCAGAAGTCCAGAGGGCGTGACATGATCATCTGCACCTCCGCCTCAGACAGACGCTCTGCTCTCACTTATCTCAGCTTGGCATTTCCTCTCCTCTGAGGTTCAGTAAACATGTATGTAATGTAAGCACCCCCAGCCCTCTAAATGTAGTGATACATACACATGTAGGTATCAAAGCACTGTTTTGAGAATTGTAATTGAGTAGCTTTTGGCCTAATTCAGCCTCCTATCATTGGCTTCCCGTCAATACAGACAGACAGACAGACAGACAGACCCAACTATTTCTGACAAAAGGGAACACTGGCCTAACAGAGAGCTGGCAGAGTCCCGAGAGCTGACGGATATCCTGACAGCCATATATATATACATATATATATGTGTAGACGGATATCCTGACAGCCAGGAGGAACACAGGGCTGCCAAATCAGAGGAGAGGGGATGATTCACAAGGAGTAGCCAGGAGAATTCATTGCTGATGTCTCCATCATTTAAATTCTGATTAGGATTCTAATCAACGTACTGTACGGCTCTGGAAATAATTAAGCATTTATCTGCAGAAAATGACAACTTCCAGGTCTGTTTTCAGATAAATAGTTCATACATTTTTAAACACAACACTATATTAATGTTTGAAGAGTTCAGAAATCAATACTTGGTGGAATAACCCTGATTTTCAATCACAGCTTTCGTGCATCTTGGCACGCTCTCCTCCGGTCTCTCCCATCGCTGTCGGGTGACGTTAGGCCACACCTGCCGCAACAAGGCAAGCAGCTCGACTTTGTGTGACGGCTTGTGACCATCCCTCTGTACCACTCTGCCAGTACATTCAGAATTGAACCCTTCTTTTCCTCACTCAGAACCTTTCACCTCTGTTGGCACGGTCAATAGTTATTAGTGCTGTCCCAAACGACTATTTTTCTAACGATTAATCTAGCGATTATTTTATCGATTATTCGATTAGTCTAACGACTAATTTATCGATAAGTCTAACGATAATTTTGTGCTGTAAAAAAAAAACAAAAAAAAAAACTTTTTTATTTGTCTCCACCTCACTGCTATGTTTAGCCAACTTGAATGCCAACATGGCCATTTAGAAGTCTGTCCATCACCACAACACATAGCTAGCTAACGTTACTCTCGCTGCTATGTTATGATTAGCTAAATTGATGCTAACGTAGCATGCGAGCTACGAGCTAGATAACGTACAGTAGGTGCTCGCACGGTCGCACCACAATGACAATAGGCTACCGTAGCTAGCCAGCTACATAGCTAACGTTACTAACACCAGAAGACAAGACATATGAACTGTGGTGAGCTACATTGCTTGTGTAACATTAGCTAGTAGCTATCCATTTTTCACTCATACACTTAATTGTCTCGCCTGGTAAAATAAAGGTTTAAAAAAAAAAAAAATATAATAATAATCGCCATGTTGTTTATTTACGACTAACCGACGCATATTACGCTAACCGACGTATTGACGTAGTCGGTGACGTCGACGACGTCGAATAATCGTAACAGCCCTAATAGTTATTCTTTGATTCCAATTACTTCTGAGGTGCGACTAGCACTGTCTTTGCCATCCAGCTGGTCCTATTGCAAGAGGATAGTGACGACCTCACAGCAGTGGTTTTTATACGTTTCCTTGTTAAATAACATTCGGTTCAGGTGATCAGAGTAGAATTAGGTCTGCCTGTGTTGGAATTTAACACTGGAATGGAATGGCTGCCGTACAGGTACAGATGCTGATTTAAGAAACATTTGGAGTTAATCTTTTTCCAGAGCTGTATATGAACAGTTATGTCAGATAATAATAATAATAATAATAATAATACATTTTATTTATGGGCGCCTTTCAAGGCTCTCAAGGACACCTTACAAGACAGTTTAAAACCACATATCAAAACATTAAAATCAACAAAGCAAAATGAGATAAAAACTGCTAAAAATCAGATATAACAACAAACAAAATACAGGAGATCAAACCAAGTAAGCCATTGTGAAAAGGTGTGTTTTAAGACAGGATTTGAAAGTGGTGAGAGTGTCAATATTGCGTATGTTAGGTGGCAGAGAGTTCCAGAGTGTTAGGTGGCAGAGAGTTCCAGAATGTTAGGTGGCAGAGAGTTCCAGAGTGTTAGGTGGCAGAGAGTTCCAGAGTGTTAGGTGACAGACCGAGAGTTCCAGAGTGTTAGGTGGCAGAGAGTTCCAGAGGCGGGGAGCAGAACGGCTGAAGGCTCTAGATCCCATAGTAGTCAGGCGGGCAGAAGGGATGACAAGTTGGTTGGCAGAGGAGATCTGAGACTACGGGAGGGAGTGTGAGTAATAAGAAGCTCAGAGAGGTATGAGGGTGCGGGGTTAGATGTTCATTCTGATCCGTGAAAAGCACAGTGTATGAATAGAACAGAACATTGTGTGTTATTATAACAGGAATACATTGTGCTCTACTCTCAGACCAAACGTGTAATGACGAAGACTTCTGTCAATGACTGTACTGTATTTTACGCTCTACTAGACAACACAATATGGCCATTATACAGTACCAGTCAAAAGTTTGGACACACCTTATTCAATGGGTTTTATTTATTTATTTTTGTATTATTTTGTATTGTATTATTTTACTGAAGACATCAAACCTATGAAAGAACATATGGAATTATGTAGTAAACAAAAAAGTGTTAAACAAGCCAGAATATGTTTTATATTTTAGATTCTTCAAAGTAGCCACCTTTTGCTTTTTTAGTGGTTTTCTCCCACGTATTCTAGAGAAGAGAATGCTGGGCGGTGTTCACAGTTTCCTTTTCCACTGACACACACACACACACACACACACACACACACACACACACACACACACACACACACACACACACACACACACCAAGCTGATTGAGAGAATGTCAAGAGTGCAAAGCTGTCATCAAAGCTAAAGGTGGCTACTTTGAAGAATCTAAAAGGTAAAACATATTCTCGTTAGAAAACAAGTCCTCTACTGTATCTAATCTATACATTTTACTTCAGTACAGTATATCAAATATGCTTTCATGTGTTTACAGTACAGCACGTTGCATTCTCAATAGCATCTGGTGGGGGGCGTAGTGAGAAAAAACATCAAACTGTTTCCCCAATAAGCAGTGTGTGTGTGTGTGTGTGTGTGTGTGTGTGTGTGTGTTACGGAGATTTCTGTTGTCTCAGGCCACTGTACTACAGTAGGAGCCACGGTAATAATATAATCAGACCTGCCCAAGAACAATAGCAATCTATTCATAAGGATCTTGTGCTAGCCAAATGTCAGATTGAGCTACAGTACGATATATCTACATACAGTACATCTAGCTCAATACAATTCAATCATTTAACATTCAGATTAACTACAATTACACTATTTAAAACCATCAAATTAAAGATAAAAAATGGATTTCAGTGATATTATGTTTCTAGATGTTTCTCTCATCTATTGGTGTCCCCATCAGTTAACTTAAACTTTAACTTGGAGCTCCACACGCTTCATCTGAGCTCTGTGTTACAATAGCGAGACAAAACCTGCTGACAGCCACCTAACACTCTGGAACTCTGCCACCTAACACTCTGGAACTCTCTGCCACCTAACACTCTGGAACTCTCTGCCACCTAACACTCTGGAACTCTCTGCCACCTAACACTCTGGAACTGTCTGCCACCTAACACTCTGGAACTCTCTGCCACCTAACACTCTGGAACTCTCTGCCACCTAACATTCTGGAACTCTCTGCCACCTAACACTCTGGAACTCTCTGCCACCTCACACTCTGGAACTCTCTGCCACCTAACACTCTGGAACTCTCTGTTTAGGGCTGGGTGATTGATTCATTCATAATTGATTTTATGGGTTTAATATTAAACTGTAGTGACTTGGTGTCGGTCACTCAACCCAGTGATTAACAGAGTACGGCTCTGCACAGTATGTTCAATGTGAATTTGGACAGTGCATGACAAACTATCACATGTCTACAGTAGACTACATGTCTACATAACACGCTGTCTCAGGAGGGCCTCCAAGATCTCCAAGGACCCGACCCACCCTGGGCACGTACACTTTGTCAAGCTGCCCTCGAACAGGAGGTACAGGACCCCGGCCGCTAAGACAAACAGACTGAAGGACTGCTTCTACCACAGGGCCGTCAAGGCCCTGAACACAGAAAAGGCCTAAGTTCTGGACCCAGGACAGTCCGGACGGATTGTATGGCAGCTAGTGCTGAGGCACAAACATGTACATTTTCAAGCCTGCAAACTGTGACACTTTAAAATAATGTGAAAAAATACTTTTTGTGCAATATGACAACCCTAGTTGACTATCTGTGCAGTATAGTACAGTGGATTGTGTACATAGCCTTTATTGATGTAAACCAGCTCCTTACCTTCTTGTGATTATGCATCTATGCTTTTTCTAAAATGTGTTTTCTTTTTCCTTTCCTAACACCAGGGGAGCCACCCCTCCTAAATTTCGTTGTTTGGTACCTGTACTGTAGCAATGACAAATAAAGTCCATTCCATTCCACATGTAAAAACCTGATGTCACAGTGCATACCGGCCCTGTCGAGGTTCAGGGTCTAGATTACGAGGGTTGAACAAGAAAAGAAAACGGTAGTGAAGAGAAGAACAGCGTCAGGGGACTCGGCTTGAGGACGTTGTAGTACATCTTCTTGAAATGTGAAAGCTCGGGGAATGTGCCGTTCTAAGAGCTGAGAGCTATTTACCCTCTTCTGAAGGGTTTTATTAGAATGAAAAAATACTTTCCTGCTTTCACTTCTCTGCGTTTGTACTCCAATGTACAGTATGTACATTTTATGGAAGTTGTTTAATTGTAACATAATTCTTGAGCAGTGTTATTCTCACAGTCTGACATCCTTTGTTCTCCCTCTGAGTAAAACAGTAGAACATTTTGCACTCAATGATAAATAAAGCATCCCCCCCCCCCCACACACCCCCCGTTAAATCATGCATTCAACCCTGTGTGTTGAACTAACCACGTTGGCAATGATAACATGCCATTTTGTTCACTCAAACCATTTAGAGATATTATTTGAGAAGCCTTTGGCAGTGTGGGCCCGTTGGCAACATCCAGTGGAGACAGAAGAGCAGAGAGAGATGCATTCTGGGTCCAGTCCTAGCCTAAGCTACTGGGACAGGCCCCTCTGTGCTCTCTGATGTACCAGCTGCACTATGCATGGCTTCCTAACATTATTTATTCAACAATACATTTCTATAGATTAGTAGCTTTGCCCTTTGGCAGCATGGGAAAGCGCTGTTGAAGAGTTGACCTTTGATAAAGTACTAGCAGTTATGCACCGACAATGGTAATGGTAAATGATAAATGGACTGCACTTATATAGCACCTTTATCCAAAGCACTTTACAACGGCCTCTCATTCACCCATTCACACACATTCACACACCAATGGCGGAAACTACCATGCAAGGCACCGGCCCACTCACTGGGAGCATTTTTTTTCCCCCCTGACCCACAGCTGCCCCTAGTCTCAATCGTTTTTTGTCACGCCTCCTTCGGAGGTCTGGAGAAGTTTAGATTCGCCAATCTGGCTTAGATAGACCCTGGACAGGGCGATGGGGGAATGTGCTTCTGTGCAATTTCATTGGATGTTACATTCCAAGAGCCCCAAGAACCCTCCCACACATAGATGACTGCTGGTTGTTATGTGTGCTGTCTTGACCGGGT
>NC_137677.1:1949678-1959678 GCF_963989245.1 Nansenia antarctica
GCTTTCTGCAGGTTTACTGCAGTAGATGGGCTTATACGAATGTGAGCAGTGGTGTAGTCTAGTTGTTTCTAGTGGGTATATTGTGATTTTCCCCTCCCAGCCTCATATTGTTCATTTCGGAACGCCATCAAAATACATTTGCGCTCCCTGTCTAACGTTATGTACTGTATCTAACATTACATGTTATAAGGCTGATCTGTGCATGATAGTGCTGCATTTTGACATATTTCATGTCGCATCTCCGATAAATGACACTATAGTCAGTCCCAATGGTCCAAAAGTCAAGTGCTTCGTAACACAGACGGGGTGAATGTTATGAATGAAAGTGAAAGTTCTGTCACAAAACGCCGTTACGTATCCTCACACATTTTTAAGTGGGTATATGGAAATCCTTGGCCTTTCCTAGTGGGTATACGGTGTAGTCCTGCGCTAAGACAAACAGACTGAAGAACTGCTTCTACCACAGGGCCGTCAAGGCCCTGAACACAGCAAAGGCCTAAGTTCTGGGCCCAGGACAGTCCGGACGGATTGTATGGCAGCTAGTGCTGAGGCACAAACATGTACATTTCAAGCCTGCAAACTGTGACACTTTAAATAACGTGAAAAAATACTTTTGTGCAATATGACAACCCTAGTTGACTATCTGTGCAGTATAGTACAGTGGATTGTGTACATAGCCTTTATTTATGTAAACCAGCTCCTTACCTTCTTGTGATTTTATTCTTTTTCTAAAAGTGTTTTTCTTTTTTTTCCAGGGGAGCCACCCCTCCTAAATTTCGTTGTTTGGTACCTGTACTGTAGCAATGACAATAAAGTCCATTCATTCATTCATTCATTCATCACCTACTACAACACTGGACTGGATGGCATCTATGGGGGGTGTTCTCCCAGTATTATCACTGAAGTAGGCGACAACTACGGTATGTTGTATTTCAGTGCTTGTTTACAGTACCTGTCTACTGTACTGGATTCAATTATTGATTCAGATTCATACCGTTTCCCTGCTGTCTTAGAGGCACTTAAGTCTTAACTGCTCCAACGCGCCGAAGATGGCAGACCCTGTGCCCAGAGTCAAGAGCTCTGTTCTCCCTGGGGGAGGGGGGGGAGACGTGTTCATGCGTGGCCGGCTGTGGCGCAGGAGGTAGAGCTGCCGTCTAATAATCGCAAGGTCGGCAGATCAGTGGCTCGAGCCCCGGCTGGCCACATGTCGAAGTGTCCTTGGGCAAGACACTGAACCCCAAATTGTTCCCAGTGAGCGGGCCGGCGCCTTGCATGGCAGCTTGCCGCCATTGGTGTGTGAATGTGTGTATGAATGGGTGAATGAGAGGCCGTTGTAAAGCGCTTTGGAATAAGGCGCCACATAAGTCAGTCCATTTACATGCACGTGTGTGTCTCCCTGGAGGAGGGGGCGGCTGTATGCACAAACCCCATTTCATTGTCTCAGTACTTGTGCTCTGTTCAATGACAATAAAGTTGAGACTTATCTATCATGAGTGACACAATCCTGTTAGTCCCTCGCTAGTACATCAACGTGCCTCTCCATCTACAGAGAGTGAGCAGCACACAGCTCTCTCACCCTAAGAGAGTGGATCTCCCTCCTAAAGGGACAATCTGGGATTCAAACAACATCAGCCTCCCATCACTTTTTGGGGTAAACAGCTGAGCGATGGGGCTGGAGAAATGTAACCACTCTCAAATTCATAGAAGGAGCTGCGGATTGCTCATCCAATCATCACCAAAAGGAACATTGTTATGATAGGAAGATTGCACGACATGCATTATGAAGCGATCCAGACCCTTTTCCACACAAATGACACTAGAAGAATATATAAAATGGCTCTGCTACCCTATGAGCGTAGTTTTTATTGTTGTCACAGAGACTGTTTTTTTTTTCTATTCTTTTGTGGTGACCCACTGTACATAAGACATTCACTGGACACTATGGAGGAGGTACCTTTAAGACGAGGAGTTGAGAGTTCAACCCAGGGGCTTTCTGGGTGGTGTTTAGAGTTAGTCATGCCTGTTGATACACGAGAGTTTCACGTGAAGTTGTTGTTACCTTTACTTATGCTGTTGCACTTTTTTTTTTTTTTTTTACATTTGTTTTTCAGATTTTATCCCTTTTTCACCCAATTTGGTATCCAATTGAACCCAACCTAGCATCCAATAGCACCCTGCCTATTGCGTAGGATGCGCCGCACGACCCCGTGGCCGGCAGTCCCAGAGGAGGCCGCCAGGCAGACTAGCTGACTGGCTCCTCGAGCCCAGCACCGTTATTCCGGCACCCCGGGGGCGCTGTTGCGCGACGGATCCTTGTCCGGAAATATTCCTATACCGCCCTCGGGAGCGGCCGCTCAATATGCCGCTCCCTGTGTGTGCCCCGGCCATATCCGGATCTGGCGAGACCGGGATTCGATCCCAGTCCCCGGTGGGCAGCTTGCACTAGTGGCTAGTGCTTAGACCGCTACGCCACCGCGGGGCACTCCCACACTTTTTCTATTCTTTTTCTGACTTTAGACATTCAGTAAAGTAAAGAGGAGAGTCCCCTGCACTTCTATTATCACCTGGTTAACACAGACCCCACTTATGCCACACAAATATATTCTTCTGTGACCCAAGTCACTGTGTAACACCCTGCCACCGTCCCGGTTCATCCTTTATTCATCTGGGTTTTATTTCTGCCTCACATTCTCTAGAAATGATAAACGATGCTGGGTATTTAATTAGTGTGTCAGGACAAGGAATCTTTAGCCCCACGTACGTATTTCACACAAATCAAATGGTTGTGGCATGTGCATGGCGGAACAGTACAGACATATCATTATGGTGAGTGGCATAGGGGGGGGTCTGCAGGCCAGCTTCAGATTACCACAGTTTATTCTGTGTTGAACCGCGGAGCGAAAGCGAGCTACGCCACTTTCTGATGAGGGAAATCTCTCATTTGTATGCAGGTCATTTCAGATGACAGGAAGTCTGCTGGAAAATTATTCTGCACACACAGACGACTCCGAGTTAAACCATTTACTGTAATGAGTAATATTCTCCCTCGTCCCCGTCGTTTAAAAATTGAATATGAAAATATTTCCATTACGAAATAAAATGTAATTGTCCCTAGGAAAAAAAATAGATGTATTCAATAAAATCCGAATTATGGTCTCTAAAGACAGGGGTAGGAGCTGAATTACATCTCTGACAGTGCCTTTAATGATCATGGGAAGCCATGTTGGGATATGCTCCTCTGTGTCCTGATGTTTCTGCTTACAAATGTGTTTCTCTAATGTTATGTAGATGCTATGTGTGACGTGTTCCATCTCTGTTGCCTAATTATACTATAGGCGACACCAGGGGACACTGACATGTGGTCCAACACTGGCTCTGTCTCCACTATACGTATCTCTGGGAGTCAAAAGTTCATGCCATGAGATATCGTGAGCTTAGAATGATCTATCTATGTTCTATCTCCGTTTAGGGGAGTTCAGAGATATTGAGCGTCAAAGTTTTTACATTCCATTATGTTTTGTGAGATGGAAATCTTTGTATTTTATTAAATCTTTGCATTACTAACTAAAGAAATGTCAACATTTTAAAAAATAACACCACACAGGCATTAATAAACACCTAATGGATCAGATTATGTAAACAAATAAAACAATGTTTTACCAAAAATGGAGATAGAACCTTATAATTCTAACGTCACGATATTTCGATAATTCTTCAGTCTCACCCTGGCTGGGTCTTTCTACTTGTAGTGTCGATGTCTCTGTGTGCATACAGCCTCTCTTGTTACCATTATAAGCCACCAGCCAAGGTATGCATTCACTTTCTTTCGGCTACTAAAACAAGACTCGCTTCTATAATGCAGATGTTCGTGTTCTTACCTCAGTCAGTTTGGTTCCTTAAGGAGGGCGTTTCTGCTGTCTCGTTCATTTCTGATTTATCATATTGGCCGTATCTTCACTTAGCATCCTGGAAGAACATCTAAGATGATATATTCAACCTCAGCAGCCTTTCTATAGCAGTCCCACTGGACCCTAGCCTCTGAGGGAGGAACATGTAGAAGTAGGACATGTGGATGTCTCAATTTCATGAACAGCTTTCTGCAGGTTTACTGCAGTAGATGGGCTTATAAGAATGTGAGCAATATAAGAAGGGCGGGCGGCTGTGGCCGCAGGAGGCAGAGCCGCCGTCTAATGATCAAAAGGTCAGCATTCGAGCGACTGCCTTGCATGGCAGCTTGCCGCCATTGGTGTGTGAATGGGTGTGTGAATGGGTGAATGAGAGGCTGTTGTAAAGCGCTTTGGAATAAGGCGCTATATAAGTCAGTCCATAAGAAGTAAATTCAGAAATTCTATTAAAAAAAAAGAAGATGTCCTTTGTTGTGGTAACATTTGAGAGGAAAACACTGAGAGTGTTTTCTGAGTGTCGTTCAGTGTGATGAGTGTTCCAGTGTCAAGTTTTCCTCCCTCTGTTTGTCCGACCATCTGCATGCTCTTTGTGTCCAGATGTGACATATTCATATTAGTTTATAAGGGTTATTACATTCCCAGTCCTGGTCATTGGTCCCAAGGTAATGCCCCAGTTCCTGTCATCTTCCCCTCAGCTCTGTCCAATGAAAGGTCACAATTAAAGCCTGTTGTTGTCGTCGTTGGTCTAATTGGAATGGTATTAGAATCAAGGTGCATAGTGCTGGGGAGATGGGGAAAGGTCAGACAACAGTTGGTCTCACGAGTAGCGGACAGTAGAATGAAGGTGTGTGTGATGGGGAGCAGGGGGGTGGGGGGTGTCATGTTGTTTACGGTTTTTATGTTGTTGTTTATGTATTGTATTTGGTAGCACAGGTTGTTTTCAACCTTATTTCAGTTGGACTTAAGACTCAACCTTCCATAACTGGATATGAACATGTAATTAGCAAACTACACAGTGCATGGGCATATTTAAGACTTCTTGCCTTGAAAATATTTAAGACTTGACTTCATGAAATTATTTAAGACTTGACTTTATGAAAATATTTAAGACTTGACTTTATGCTACCAACATTATCCCCTCACACTGAGTCTGTTGCCTTGACCTGTTCTCCAAATGCAATATAATCAAGGAATATGAAAAAAAAACATCAGGACACATGGTTTCCTTTATGAGTTTGCTTTTAACGGCAGCTGGATATGATTAAGATTGATTAGAAGCTAACAAGTCATTCTGTAAAGCTTGGTGATGATGATGATGATGATGATGACGATGCATATTTGAAGAGCTCCGTGGCCTGAGTGTGCTTGACCACCAGGGGTCTTGTGTGTTGAGCTACTGGATCTCTCAGAACCGCCTCGATACCACTGTGATGCGTCGGTGTAATCTGTGAACTTGGTACGGTAAGACTGAGAGAGTGGAACCAAGTAAATCCTTTAATGGGTTCCAGACCCACAGAACTATGTTTACCTCCGTTCACCTCTCTGGGTCTTCCCCCAATACTCCTTCTCTGAGCGCTCAGCCACGTAATCCATGTTAGCAACTAAAGGCTGGTCCTGACCTCCACCCAAGGCAGCGTGCCGACCTGCCTCCCCTCTGAATTCTGGATGGAAGCAGCTCTAATAAAGCCACGCTGGGAGTCGAGAGGCAGAGCACCTGAGTCTGTGTGTCTGTGAGACACCAGGGTATTTCACAGAGTGGTAACCAGGGGCTGAACCACAACATTCCCACGCTGTGATAACTCGTGAACCATACAAACCATCTGTGTTTTTATACTACACGGTTAAGAGGGTCTGGTCTAACTGACTGACAGTGATTTCAGTCCTTTGAAAGAATGATGTCCCAAGAGTGGACTAGGCTGTCCTGTCAGGCTTGTCCTGAGTCATGTGAGAAGGTGTGCTTGTCCTGTCCTGAGTCCTGTGAGATTCGCCACCAAGGCAATTTGAGGGCTTGTTTGGAGACGGTTCTTCACGCTTCGACAGCAAGAGAACTGGCGTAGACTGCGGTCGTTAGTGTGTTGATTTCACTCTGACTGTTTATTTACTCTTGTGAATTCAGTCTTAAAGGGAAATGAATGTTCTTATCAATAAATAAAATGTCTTATCAGGCATATTATTCCACCACACCTGTCTTCATTAAACCTCTGCCATTTAGTTTGGTTTGCTCTTGATTTGATTGATTTATTAGGTTCTCTTGATTGCTGAGTGGCAATCACCATGGTGAGATCAACAGAGCTCTCTGAGACCTTCAGAAAAAAGGTTGTAGATGCGTACAAGTCTGTAAAGGGATTTTAAAAATCTCCAAACAATTAGAAATCAGCCATTCCACTGTCCAGAAAATAATTTACAAGTGGAGAACATTTAAAACAACTGACAACATGGCCAGGCAAGGTCGTCCTAGCAAGTTCAGCCTAAGAGCATCCTGCAAGACGCTTAAAGAAGTCTCCAACAATCCTAATGTCATCACAGGACCTACAGGTAGCTCTTGCCACAGTTGATGTCAAACTACATGCATCTACCATCAGAAAGAGACTGCACAAGTTTGATTTTCATAGGAGGTGTGCACGGAAAAAACCCTTACTATCAAAAAAAGGGCAAGACTAAAATTTGCCAGAGAACACCAATTTGCTAGACAAACACCATGACTTCTGGAACAATGTGCTTTTGACAGATGAATCCAAAGTTGAATTATTTGGGCATTATCTGTTGACTCTCCAGTTGGTTCATTATAAACATTGTCCAAAACATCTTCATAGCCATGCTGTTTTTCTGTCTTGTAGACAGCAAATCAATATATGCAGTACAGTATGTCAATTGGTCTTTTTTTGTTATTTTTTCCCCTCATATTATATTTAAACTCACTTTACATGCCTTCATGCAGTATCTTTTCCTTTCTCCCCAGGAATACCAAATTGACATAATCTTTGCTCAGACATGGACAGACAGCCGCCTCAGATACAACAGCACAATGAAGATATTGACTTTGAACAGCAACATGGTTGGACTCATTTGGCTACCGGATACCATCTTCAGGAATTCCAAGAATGCAGATTCCCATTGGATTACAACACCCAATCAGCTGCTCAGAATATGGAATGACGGGAAGATTCTCTACACACTAAGGTAAACCATTCAAAACATATCATCATTCCTTGGACTTGACGTTAAGGCGCGTCAAATCACACATACCGTAGTATTGGGCTACAGTACGCCATTTAGCTGACACTTTTATCCAAAGCGACTTACATTGCAGTGAGTGCATACATCTCAGTATATACGGTCCCAGGAGGAATCGAACCCACAACCTAAGCGTTGTTAGCGCCATGCTCTACCAACTGAGCCACAGAGGACCAGTCTATTTTGGTTCCTTCTGCAATTGGGATTCAAACAAATGTTCTAACATTTCATTTGTCAATAATGTCAGTGCCTAGTGTCAACATAATTGTCATGGTTGCATGGTTCTATCTTTGCTAGCGAACATTGTTTTTATCCACAAAGTGTTGCTTTGGTGTTAAACTGTTAATGCTATGAAAACTTTCACAAATGTCACAACTGCCAAGTCGTGAGCTATTAGCACAACTGGTTCATCGGTGTCACCAAGAGAGTACCATGATGAGACATCTAAAAACTGCTAGGAGCCTAACCTGCTCGTTGAGAGGTGTTGCTTCGAGACTATATGATGGATTCTCTGTGTGGAGCGTTCAGCAAAGCCATTAAGGACAACGTCCACTGGGAATATTTTTTTTCCTATCAACAAATGCAACATGGTTTATTTTTCAAAGACTTTCCAGACAGCAGTATCCCATCAGACAGCAGTGCCCCATCCCCTGAGACCACCCTTGGCCTTGTCTGGACCAGCCATCTGTGAGGTCGGGGCGTGGTGCCACTGGGGTTCCTCCTGGCCCATTCTGAGGTGGTGCTTATTCTTAGTGACAGACTCATTCAACAGGACACTAGCGAGGCCAGACAGACCAGGTACCTTATGGCTGTATAAACAAACATGGTGACATACAGTCAAGTGTAGTCAGGAGATGATTTTTGACTGGTCTTGGGCGGCTGTGGCTCAGGAGGTAGAGCCGCCGTCTAATGATCGCAAGGTTGTCAGATCGGCGGTTCGAGTCGAGCCCCGGCTGGCCACATGTCGAAGTGTCCTTGGGCAAGACACTGACCCCCAAATTGCTCCCAGTGAGCGGGCCGGCCGGCGCCTTGCATGGTAGCTTGGCCGCCATTGGTGTGTGAATGATTGAGATTGATTGAGATTGTTTATTTAAGGTAAGCCCCTTGAGAAGAATCTTCTCATTTTCGAGGGGGTCCTCACATATGACGATACAAACATAATAGTAACACATAACAAATAACAATACAAAGCACCTACACACACACTCACACGCACAGCCCGTCATCACTCCACAACCCACCACTACAACCCAACCGCAATATATAGATGCAACAGTCAGATACATACATAATATAATTATCAGAAGACATCAGCAAGTAGTCGAATTTGGCAACAACAGAGAGCAAATTAAAGGAAAATACAAATACAAACAACCTGAAAACTAGCCGGTCCAAACCCCCCACATAATTAATAACATGAGCAGGGCTTTTTTAAATAGGAAAGTAAAGATGATTTAAAGGATTGAAAGGATGTGATGGACCTTAAAGGGGAAGGGAGATTGTTCCAATCACTAGGGGCCTTGTAGGCAAATGATTTACGACCTAATTTTTTTCGGTATCTGGGAACACAGAAAAAGAGGTTTTGATGTTGTCTGAGTGGATAGGGAGAACTACGGGGGACCAAGTAAACTTTTAAATACATGGGATATTTAAAGTAAATACATTTATAAATAAATTGTAACCAATGAGATTGCCTTCGGTCTTCAAGTGAAAACCAGTTGAGTGAATGTGTGTGTGAACGGGTGAATGAGAGGCCATTGTAAAGCGCTTTGGATAAAGGCATAGCTATATAAGTGCAGTCCATTATGGTCTTTGAAGAAAGGACTTGGACTACACTATCAGTACAATAACAGTATAATACTAAATGGCAGTGTCTGTGGAATCAAATGGTCAGTCAGATGACAGTGTCTATGGCAGAATCTGTTAAAGAAGTAAAGCTGTAATTGCTGAGTAGTGATTTGGTGACTCCACTTGTGTAATAACAAAAAGGGTTAAACTCCATTACTATATAAATGTAATCACTGTACAACTAGCACTGGTCCCTAGTAAAGATGTTTTACTAAATTGCTTTGTAAAAAATAAATAAATACCATGTTTTTACTAGAGTACAGGTTTATTAATTAATTAATTAAATTAATTTTAAAATGTTTAATAATTTTGCCATTTAGCAGACGCTTTTATCCAAAGCGACTTACAATTACGAATTACAGGGACATTCCCCCTGGAGTAACTGAGGGCTAAGTGCCTTACCCAAGGGCACACTAGTAGTGGTGTGGCTTCAGGCGGGATTTGAACTCACAACCTTCCGATCACAAGTCCAACTCACTATCCACTAGACCACCACTACCATTACGCAGGTAAAAAGCAACACTCTACAGAACTGCAGTGATAAGTTCTACACATACTACAGAATTGTTATGAACAGAAATACAGAAAACCTGAATGAGAGAAGAACATCTTATGATATTCTCCTTACTTGTTGTTTGTTTGTTTGTTTCGCGCATTTTTAAAGAGTTTAATATCAACAGGTTGAGACTATAGCAAGCCAAGCCTGTGTGGTCCCCATGGCGATATTCATCTCCCTAGAATTTACATGTTTGGACATTGAGAGTATATATATGCTGTAGTAGACATACCCGATTACATTAGTGTATGTTTTATACCCCCGGCTCTACTTTCCATAAATGCATATAGTATTAGATGGTGCTATTACCCCAGTGCATGTGACGCTCTCCTTGTTACAAGCTGGGGGCATGGAGACCACATGATCAAATGGCTCATGTGTTTCCTTCAGTACTGAGCAGGTCAGTGTGTCTTAGAACGGACTGCAAACGGACTGCACTTATTTAGCGCCTTTATCC
>NC_137677.1:1962178-2052178 GCF_963989245.1 Nansenia antarctica
CACACACGCAGACACACACACACACACACACACGTTTTTACAAAGTTTTTGTAATGTTCTGAGGAGACTTCAGGAGTGGGACCCCCGTCTCAAACCAGCGCCAGAGAGAGAGACGACAGTGCAGCTGCTGTTGCCAGGCAGACTTCTGTCAGACCACTCTCTCTCTCTCTCTCTCGCTCTCACACACTCTCTCTCTCGCTCTCACACACTCTACACACCTACCGTCGCCCGCACACAGGAGATGACTCACCCAGCGCAACACACAGCTGTCTCACGCTCGCTCCCAGGGGTGTTTGAATTAGCATTGTACTCTGATGAGTGCTACTGTACTTCAACCACGCACACCTACCAGCATCTTTTCTTTAAAGATGTTCTCACCTTTTGTCACAGTTAATTGCTACTGCTGTGTTTTCGATCCCCCCCAGATGCTTTTAAGTTGTCTGAAACCCATTGTTAATGTGCTGGGAAGTGTCTAGGTCGATTTTATTATTATATAGGCCACACGTTACACCGCTAAGATGTTTTACGGACTATTGTTTGCTCCCTGGTTGAGATGCCCTGTGATGTCTGTGATTACGGTTAATGTGAGACAGGAGGACAGACATGTCTTCCATCCACTTAGACCATTCAAAACTTTAATTGTTTAATCACTCACTTCACTTAAAAAACCCTAACCCATTATTAGTGGGGCAGTCCCACTCATATTTAATAATTTTACTGGACAGGTTGTGAGCTTAGAATGATAAGGTTCTATCTCCGTTTAGGGTAGTTCAGAGATATTGAGCGTCAAAGTTTTTACATTCCATTATGTTTTGTGAGATGGAACCTTTGTATTTTATTAATTACAAAAAAAAAAATACAAAAAAATTACAAAAACACCTAATGGACCAAAAAAACCTCAATTTTGACCAAAAATGGAGATAGAACCTTATAATTCTAACCTCACGAGGTATAGTGAAGACAGACAGGAAAGTAAGGATCGAGGAGGGCATGTCAGCAGGGCATGGGCCGGATTTGAACCCATGGCATAATATGTGTGCACTGTCGACCCCTGGACCACCCCAGGCCACAACCCATTATTATTAACATGGTTAATGCATCGTTTTGTAATGAGGCTGCCCCAAAGCATGGGCAATTAGACGATGGCCCCCAAATTATGATTATTACTTTTATTATGTTTGCCAGGTATAGGGACTCACGGCAGGACCTTTAAAATTTAAAATTCCAGAAATCTGGAGCCACGCCCCCCTACTGGGTCATGGAAGTCGAGTTGACCCCACTACAAATAGCTTACTGTTCGTCACCATACGTTATAGTGTAGTCAATTGTAATCCACTGGACAATTGTAATCCACTGGAAACCCCATTGGCAATCGCAATTCCGTCCCCAAGTAGAGCCGCTGTGAAACGTCCCTCTGTGACGGTGTGTGAGCCACAAATTCGGGCTGCTGATTGCTTCACTGCAAGCTGTTTGTGCGGCTGTTGGTGCGGCTAGTAGCACAGCAGCTGAAACATGAAAGCCAACAGCTGAGCGAGGGAAAGAATTCAAAAGTTTGGATTCTCAAAGTTAGTTTAGATTTGTATACAAGCCAACACCTGCTGATGAAGCTGTATTTAGAGCTGTTTAACATCAGATAGACACACTGCCTCATCTTCCCATAAGCAAAACCACACACCAATGATTTAATCTAAGATCTGGCCTAGGGACCCCCTAATTCATGTATTTCAGACTGAAATGTAGCATAATATTGTTCATACTTATCATACTTTGCCACCTAAGCTGGATATTCATGCATTATCGTTTTTTTTTTCAGTTCCTCGCCTCACTTTTCTGAAAATGTAATCTGTTAAAGAATTACGTTTGAATGGCTTTTATTACTCACAGGTAGGAAGTCTCTAAATAACCTTCATCTTTGATGTCAGGCTTCTTGATGTTCTGCAGTGCACTGAAATCAAAACAAATATTTGGTAAATGTTCCATCCATCTCGTCAGTACAATGAGCGTGGGAAACAGTGATATGTAATAATAATAATAATACATTTTATTTGTAAAAGCACTTTTCTTCTCAAAGTGCTATAATAAAAACAAGAAGATAAAACAATAAAAAAAATCAATTAACAGGCTAAAAAAAGGCTCTATTAAAGAGGTAGGTTTTAAGGCCTCGTTTAAAGACCCGATCCCCCATGGTGCGGAGCTTGGTCCTGGGGGTCTTGAGGAGGTTGGTGTCAGTAGAAAGGAGGGTGCGTGAGGAGGTCTGAGGGGTATGGAGGAGTTCCTGGAGGTAGGGGGGGGGGGGCAGTTCCATGGATGCACTGGTGGGTGATTATAAATTATAGGAGGGAGACCTTGAATTCAATTCTGAGGGAGACGGGGAGCCAGTGAAGTGATTTGAGGATGGGGGTGATGTGATCATATATTTTACTAAAAAACAGGTCAGAAATCTTGGTGTAATTCTAGACTCCGATCTAAACTTCAACAGCCACATAAACTCAATAACTAAATCAGCCTACTATCACCTGAAAAACATAACAAGAATGAGAGGTTTCATGTCCAAGCAAGACCTTGAAAAACTCATCCATGCATTTGTTTCGAGTAGACTTGATTATTGTAATGGTCTACTAACAGGCCTATCTAAAGGAGCTGTTCGTAAATTGCAGCTCATCCAAAACGCCGCTGCTAGGGTCCTAACAAAAACAAAGACATTTGAACACATTACACCAATCCTGAGATCCCTGCACTGGCTACCAGTCTCTCAGAGAATTGAATTCAAAATCCTCCTAATTACATACAAATCACAAAATGGTCTTGGACCAAAATACATATCAGATCTCCTCCCACCCTATATTCCCGCAAGGTCCCTAAGGTCAGCTGAGACAAATCAGCTAATAATTCCAAGAGTAAAAACAAAACACGGTGCAGCAGCTTTCAGTCACGCTGCTGCATGCTCCTGGAACAAACTCCCTGAAGAAATCAAACAGGCCCAAACCCTTAAAAAAGTTTAAATCTAAGCTAAAAACCTTCATGTTTTGCACCAGTTATGATTAAACACAAACACTTCTATCAATGTCTTTTTAAACTATTTTTTAACTATTGTCTTTTTAAATGTTTTATCTATTTACTTCTTATATTTGCTTTTATTCATTGTAATTTTTATTTTCTTATGCTCCTCTTGCTGTATTTTTAAATAATGCATGTAAAGCACTTTGAATTGCCCCTGTTGTATGAAATGTGCTGTACAAATAAACTTGCCTTGCCTTGCCTTGCCTTGCCTTGCGCACCCTCTTCAGGAATGTAAATGTTTCTGTCTCTCTTACAGGTTGACCATAAACGCTGAGTGCCAGTTGCAGCTGCATAACTTCCCCATGGACGAGCACTCCTGTCCGCTCATCTTCTCCAGCTGTGAGTACCCCCACCAGGGCCGGTCCTAGGCATAGGCCAACTAGGCGGTCGCCTAGGGCGCCAAATGCCTGGGGGGCGCCAAATGCCCCCCCCCCCCAAAAAAATTCATGTCTCTATGAAAATATGTCTCAGCCTACTGTCTATTTTTGTCTTGAAACCATTGTTGTCCATATTTTTACTGTTGAATGTGTGGGTGGTGATGAGGCAGTACTGGTGGCTTAATGTGGTGGTAGTGGCGCCCCTAAAAATATTTTTTTGGGGGGGCATCAAATCATACTCTCGCCTAGGGCACCTAAATGCATAGGACCGGCCCTGACCCCCACCAGACAGCTCTGTGGCACCAGCACTGGTGTCTCTGCAGCTTTGACCATCAACATCTCCTTTTAATTCTGTCGAGGTTTATATTCATTGTTGATATTTTTTGGGACCAGGATTCACTCAGTTGAAGATTCTAGATTCTTCAGTTCAAGCTTCCAGAATGTCTGTTTGATTTGCACAGCGGTATGGCCACTCTCTCAGCTGGAGTTGGTATTCCGTTTTTAGACTAGCGTTCCTGTGGTGTGACTCATTCTATACTGATTTCTTACATTTTGCATCAGGAAAAGCTGAATTCTGAAGGCGGAAAGCTGCTGTCTGAAATACACAGGGGGGTAGGGAAGGTCTAAGCTGATTGAAGTGAACCCTTAACGTGTACAGAAATGGACATTTAGCCATTTCAAATAATGATGTCAGTATTAACTTGAAATCAATGTTTTTATGTGTACTGTACTGTACTCTATGAGTTCAGTGGTCTTGGCCATTATTCCCAAAGTGATTCTTGAGCTGCTCTAGATACTCTAAGTGTTTTTTTTTGCTCATCTATCAGCCATTGCGTAGCACCACATTATAAGAGACAATGTTGAATCTATGACCTCTTGGCTGCGTTACAGCACTGGAATGCTATTGTGACATTCTAACATTCTGGAATGCTATTGTGACATTCTAACATTCTGGAATGCTATTGTGACATTGTGACATTCTAGACAAAGGCATTCTCATTTCCGTACCATCATCTCGGTAGTGATTGCCAAGGTTCGATGACAGTGCCGACAATAGAACACAATATCCAAATGAGTGGCTAGACCACAAAGGAACACAGGTGGCATACAAAAAAACAGCAACTATTTTATTTATTACAGTGTGCTTTTTACTGGTGCTTTGAGTGACATTTAAAGGCTGATTTAACACCTGCAGTGTTACAGTATCACCACAATTGCAAGCTGCATATGGTGAAATATATTATACTCATAATAGAATTAAATCCTAAAAAGTGATATGTTGAAAAGTATATGACCTTTAAAGGTCCAGAATGTAACATTCACACTTTTTAAAAGCGTCCTAACTGTTGTGATAACTATGTTAACGATCAGGGAATGAGAATAGAGAATTGGGGCGGCTGTGGCGCAGGAGGTAGAGTCGCCGTCTAATGATCACAAGGTTGGCAGATCGGCGGTTCGAGCCCCGGCTGGCCACATGTCGAAGTGTCCTTGGGCAAGACACTGAACCCCAAAATTGCTCCCAGTGAGCAGGCCGGCGCCTTGCATGGCAGCTTGCCGCCATTGGTGTGTGAATGTGTGTGTGAATGGGTGAATGAGAGGCCGTTGTAGAGCGCTTTGGAGCAGCTTAGGAGCAGCAAAAAAGGCGCTATATAAGTGCCGTCCATTTACCATTTAATAGAAGTGTTTTCTAAAATGGAGTGTCCTAGCCGACAGGTTGTTACTGCCAGGAGTGTTACTGCCAGGAGTGTTCTCACCGATCTTCACCTTTCTGTCTCTGCCACTTTGAATCGTGCACACGCCCAGAAACATAACACCAACAGTGACCTGAGATTAGATTCCAGTACATATACCTTAGTATACTGACAACTACAGACAGTAAGTTGTCTGTGAAAGACAACTACAGACAGTAAGTTGTCTGTGAAAGACAACTAAAGACACTAAGTTGTCTGTGAAAGTTGTAATGAAGTGAGGATACCATTATTAAAAACAGCTGATTGCATATGGATGATATACATATTTGTGTGTAAATAATGTAGCATATCACACGTGTATGTGTGGTCTCACGTCAGATAGTTGAGACTCTGGGAGCCGTGTGGCGCCACCTGTCAATGATTATGACATCATAATGCATTAGGAACACAATAACGCCAAGCACAGTAATATTGCTTGAGTTGTGATAACAACATTATGTATTCCACTCTCTCTTGTACAGCCTGATTTCTCTCCACACTGTCATCGGCAAAAACAGTTATATTATATATGATATTACTCAGATATTACTCAATAATATTGTATATAATGTCTAGTAGGCCTAGTTAGTTAATGAGAGCCTATTGCTATACTGCTCTGATAAATTTGCTTGTATACAATGCTTTTTTTTTTTTTTGACAACGGCTTATGACATCTGGCCACAGGGACAACAGTTGAAAAGTAGCCATCTGGCTAATGCTGACTCATTTACCAACTGGTTTATGAATGTGTACTGTCCCCGGTCAACAAATAAATAAATAAATAAATACAAATGAACTCAATAATATCCGAGTAATAGCAGTTTTGAGGAGAAAATCTCAAATCTCCAGCTGAACCGTCTCCTCAGTGGTATATTCATAATTTAATGACACCACCCTTGGTCCCTAAAACAACTTTGCAGAGAGAGAGAGTGAACATTAGAAGACTCCCATCACAAGTGCCAGGGCAAGTGCCTCTAAAAGGCAGATCTTTAAAAGCCATCATCGCAGCCAAGCGCCACGCTACGACGTAAACAAACAAGTGGACAGTAAACGGACCCAAGGGGGACACGTGGACACTTCAGTATTTAACTTAAATGACACTAAGCTGGGGGTACTCCCCCCCTGGAGGAGGTGAATATAGAGTGGCATAATCAGTGTTTCTCTCAGTGTTTATCCGGCCCCACTGCCAGCAGTCCGCCCTCAGACGTGCACCCAGATGATAATTACAAACCGTTGCTTTGGTTTTCTCTGACATTTTACATTGACATGTTTGGCATTTAGCAGACGCCTTATTCCAAAGCGACTTACAATCGATACATTTGACTAAGCAAGTGAATCATCAGTCCACCAGTCGTAGCAGGAAGAGTAATCCAGCTCAGGCCCGGAGGCCATTGATAGAAGGAAAAACCTTCTTCTATCACCTTCTTCTTAACCTAGGTTTTTTTATTTTTTTATTTATTATTATATAGACACTGGAGAAACAATACAAGGGGGGCAATAGAAGTTTTAGGGGACACAGTAGAGGGGAAAAGTGGGTGTCTTCAGTGCTGGGGGGCAGTAGATGTCTCAGGAGGAGCAACCTTACAACCTGTTTTCTTTTGGATAGCCCTGTTGGGGGCTTTCCTGATATTTATATTTGAACCCCCTGTCCTTACCCCTTGTCCTTGTGCCCCCCCTCTCACACCACGCAGAGGTCAACGGTTACAACCTATCGTACTGTAACTGAACTTCAGTTTGTGATAACTGAATCAAACACTCTTTGTAGATAGCAGGATTGATTTCAATCGATGTTCAGAATGCACAGACAGACAGTCGTAGGTCCCTGTAGTGAGTATCTCAGCTGAGATGAGCCTACCGAAAAAATCCCAGCGTTTTTGTTACATGTAAATCGGAGCCCCACTCTAAATATGGTAGTAGTGTGGTAGTAGATAGACAAAAAAAAACTAACAAAAGAATGAAACCCCATCCGTATTCTACAAGCCTGCCCTGGGCTAAAAACCCACCAATTTCTTTCTCCATCACTGGCTACAGAGCTCCAGACCTCTGTTTGAGCGGGCTGAGCCACTGGGGCATGTCTGTGGAGGCCTGGATGCTTTGAAGGAGAATTTCCAGGCTCAGTTATCACATCCGTGCCAGCCGGCAGACAGACAGCAGACCGGCCTCAGACAGTTTTCTCTGGCTCTCCTCCGTGGCTCTGCATGTGTCTGCCTCCGTTCTGCAGGTCTGAATGCTTTATTTTGTTTGTTGCTAATGTGACCCTTCAAACACACAGTCAAACACACACACACACACGTACACGTACACGTACACGTACACACGTACACACACACACGTATACACACGCACACACAAACGTATACACACACACGTACACACACACACACACACACACACCACACACACGTACACACACACACACCCACACACACACATCTCTCCACTCCTCTCCCCACATCTCCACAGTGTGTAGCCCAGGTGCAGGTGTTCTGGTGTTGGCAGCGCATCTGAACAGCATCTTTCATTTTCAAAGGAGAGAGGAGAGAGAGGCTGTCAGCCGGTTGGGCGTGGTGTGCATGCCAGTATGAGCCTTCACATTGTGTTCCTGATTGGAGGAGGTTTGTCCTGGGAGAAGAGATGCTTCTCTGGCTATGAGTCACATCACTGCCACTACCTGAGAGAATTGCTTTGACCCCCAGTCAGTACCGCTGGCCAAGGACTACATTAACATCTCCATCAAAGCCCACTTTCGCTCCGTGTCGTAATGAGATTATGGGAGAATGCACTCCTACTAAGATGGGTCTGTCTGTCACAAGGACGTTGAATTATTCACTCGTACTCTTCACACTTTTTACTCAGGAACAATCTGCATCCATTTTATTATCATCAGATAATGTAACCATGCCGTTGTCATTGTGTTTGACCTGAGAGATTATGTTCCCCGCGTATCGCACCGTTGACTGTCAGACTTCTAGAGGGGTTGTTGAAGAATCTGTCGAATATGCCACCAGTTAAATGTGTTGACCTATAAAACACAGGTTACTAATGATCCTCTCCACATTTTTCTTTGAATCCTCATAATTATTTTGCACAAACTACGGTACAACCTGTCCCTCGTTCTTACCTCAGAGTTATGGTTGTAAGACGGATGATGTGAAGCCATTCATCTTGTGGTAAAGGCTATTCCGTCCACTGACCCTTTTCAGATGAGAGTTCTTCTACTTGAGTACCATGTCATTTATTTCCCTGGGTATTCCACTTCTTCTGCGAACATATTCCTGTCACATTCAGACATTTGAGACGTGTCGTTGTATAGGTTGACACATCTATTCTGAGCGTAGATACAATACACATGTCAGAGTAATGTAACGACTCCATTTAGGTGCTATATAAGTCATATCAAGCTGTGGTATTTTTCTCAAGTGCTTGTGCCATCTTTCAAAGGTCAGGGCGTTGGTTCTGCTGAGTGATGATGTTTGAGGAGAAACCCCAGAGGTTCCCTTCTCACCTCTGGTTAAGTGAGGGCTTAATAGTATTGCGGCCACTGACGGACTCGGGGGGGGGGGGGGGGGGGGGGGGCGACCGCCCCTCCTGGTGCCCCCACGGTTGAAAAACGTCTGTCTTTAAGTGCCCTTTTGAGTGTCAAAAATACCCTTTTGAGTGGTGAAAATGAGAGGACGTGCCTTACTGGTGCCCCTCCAATGTTCTAAACTTGACCATGTGCCCCCACAGTTGAAAAACGTCACACTACTGTAAAGTGCCCTTTTGAGTGGCAAAATTAGAGGATGTGCCCTATTGGCTGCCCTTCCAATGGTCTAAACTTGACCATGTGCACTGATGGGGTCCCATGTTGTGCAGTAGGTGCCCTTTTTTTCTTTTCGTCCCCCCTGCCCTTCAAACAGCCTGAGTCCGCCACTGATTGGGGCAGATGTCTTTCCATGGCTTTGCCGATCCATGTGGTGACATATCCTGTCTGTCAAACAGACTTCCCAGTGGCTGCCTAATATTGCCCAAAATAACTACCATTTTAAATAAATGGGACTTCATCTAAGAATATGCAGATATACATTTATTTAATTGCTGCTTTCTCTTGGGCATCGTGAAATGAGGCTGGCTGGGGCGGCTGGGACGCAGGAGGTAGAGTCGCCGTCTAATGATCGCAAGGTTGGCAGATCGGCGGTTCGAGCCCCGGCTGGCCACATGTCGAAGTGTCCTTGGGCAAGACACTGAACCCCAAAATTGCTCCCAGTGAGCGGGCCGGCCGGCCGGCGCCTTGCATGGCAGCTTGCCGCCATTGGTGTGTGAATGTGTGTGTGAATGGGTGAATGAGAGGCCGTTGGAAAGCGCTTTGGAGCAGCTTTGGAGCAGCAAAAAAGGCACTATTTCAGTGCAGTCCATTTACCATTTTACCAAGATCAATCCTGCTGCAAGTATTGTCTTTTTGGTGGACAGAAAACACAGGTTGCATCACTAATGCTGAGTTGGCCTCGCGTTAGCCAATGAATGCAGCCTTCACTGCATCTTATGGAACATGGTTAGGAGTCCATACAGGCCAGCCGCTGGGTCTAAATACAGTAGGCTATATTACGTATGAGAACTCAACAATACTCTCTTGACATCCTAAAGTACATCCAGTCCACTATGTTCATGCCATCAGAATAAAATGGTAGCACAACGTGAAGTCCTGTCTAAAGTACATGCTGCAACAGTGAAACACAACATGGGTCATTTACTAAACAATGGTAAAGTGCAACTGGAGTTTGTAAGAAAGTTCAGAAATGATGAGCCATCCCATTACTGCGCCTCACTGTAATAGTCCCCAGGTGTCGGCCACTACTGTGATTGCTCATGGAAATGTGATTGGCTGTTCCCCCAGAACTCATTACGGCTCTCCGGCAGCCATTGTGTTCCTTCCCCCTGCTGCAGAAATGTGTAATTTTACTGCCAGTTTGCAACTCTGGAATCCAGTATTAAGCTCATTCTCCAAAAGATTACTGATCAGTGAATTGAAAGACTGAAAGAGAAAACTATAGTCACCACCTTTTTTGCCTGGGGTGTTTTTTCCAGACTTAGAAAAACTGCGGTAGGTGGCGAAATCAGCTACGCAATTACATGTTCCCCCGTCTGCTCTCTGCTAAAGGAGCTTTTTGTGATTTCAGTCATTGCCATGATATTAGTCCTGTTTGACTTTAATTCCCTGGCATTGTAGTACTGGCAGACTTTTCCCTATCAGCTGGTATTTAGGGACGGACTGGCTGGGTGACACAGGCGGGCTGTCGAGTGCCCTCTAATTCTTCTCTAAAGAGCCCGTTCTGCCTTATTCCATCAGAGTGTCCGTGGGAATAGGGACTTTTAATTAACCAATTTAGGCTAGTCAGATATAAGTAATTATAAGTAATTATAAGTATTTGAATGAGGGTTTAATACAAATTATCTGTGCTGGCTGTGCGGTGGTATTACTCACCACTAAGTGTTTGGCCTGCTTTGCTCTGGCTTGTGTCCAAGAGATAGCGGATAATTAGTTTATATTACAGTATTTGCATAGTCGCCGGCATACACCAGATTTCCTGTCTTTGAAAAGTCTTCTGCAGTGCTCTGGACTTGTACAATGATAATGGATAGAACCGATTCCTGCTTAGGTTGAGTACAGTACCCTACACACTCTTTTGTGTGTGTTTATTTCTGTCTCTGCTGCTCGCAAATCAAAACTACAGTAACGACCTGACAGACCTACTAACGCTCATCATCAGTAGAATATTATTCAGGTGAACATTCCCCCGTATTTTAATGGTGTTAATTTCTTTCCCATACATATTCATTTTTAGTGAAGGTACAAGTTCTGTCCTCATTACAGGGAGCGTCGAGGTGGTGGTTCAGTATTCTTCTGTACGAGTGAGTGACACACATATCCCACAAGGAGCTTTGGTCTGTAAAAAAATTGTGGATGAAGTCTGTTTTTCTGTGCGGTATTTCGACCTATCAATTTACCACGGTGTCACTCAGGATTTACTTGTCCCTTCAATTAAAATGTTCCTATTCATCAGCAACAAAGGGGCAGTATTTAAATTGGAATAGAAGAGCATTAGCATTTAAACTGTCTTAATGGCCCTTTCTTAAGTCTTAAAGAGCACACATAGACATACAGATGGACTAACCGACTCACCGTCATTTAGATTTTTTTCAACTGCCATGTTTTTGGAAATATGAAATTAAAAAGCTTGAATATATTACTATACTCTTTCTCGATTGCTGCACATATCCCCTAGCTATTTCTGTTCGTGTTATTTGGCCATAACTGCGCACGCACATCACCTCTTAAGCCAAATCGTGATCTTAGAATGATAAGGTTCTATCTCCGTTAAGAATGATAAGGTTCTATCTCCGTTTAGAATGATAAGGTTCTATCTCCGTTTAGAATGAGAAGGTTCTATCTCCGTTTAGGGCAGTTCAGAGATATTGAGCGTCAAAGTTTTTACATTCCATTATGTTTTGTGAGATGGAACCTTTGTATTTTTATTAATTACAAACTCAAAAATTTCAACATTTAAAAAAATAACACCACACAGGCATTAATAAACACCTAATGGATCAGGTTATGTAAAAAACTAAATTTAGACCAAAAATGGAGATAGAACCTTAGAATTCTAACGTCACGAAATGTCTTACCTTATACTTTGAGAAATGTATGCGTTCTAAACGGTTACACAATGCTGTAACTCTATCACGGTCAGTATCTGTTCTATACAACGATGAACAGATCGTTGCTCAAAGGATTGTCCCAACAAAAATACTCCCATGCCAACTATCATGCCGATCCTCTTCCCCGGCCTGCACGCTAATGTGATCCCAATCTTAAGCTAACCTGACCCTCCATTGACACTGATTTAGCACTTACTTATGCCAATCGATGCTTATTCTCGCTGTGATTTTATCCATCACAGAGGAGGTCATTGTAAGGGTCATGGCCCGTACTGCCAGGATCTCCAGGATTCACCTGAAGGGAAGGAGGAGGAGGAGGGGAGGAGGGGAGGGGGAGGAGGAGGAGGGGGAGAGGTGAGGAGAGGAGAGGAGGAGAGGAGGAGGAGGAGGGGAGGAGGAGAGGAGAGGTGAGGAGAGGAGAGGAGAGGAGAGGAGGGGAGAGGAGAGGAGAGGAGAGGAGGAGGGGAGGAGGAGGAGGAGGAGGAGAGGAGGAGGAGAGGAGGAGGAGGGGAGGAGGAGAGGAGGAGGAGAGGAGGAGGAGGAGAGGAGGGGAGGAGGAGAGGAGGAGGAGAGGAGGAGGAGGAGAGGAGGAGGGGAGGAGGAGGAGGAGGAGGAGAGGAGGAGGAGAGGAGGAGGAGGGGAGGAGGAGAGGAGGAGGAGAGGAGGAGGAGGAGAGGAGGGGAGGAGGAGAGGAGGAGAGGAGGGGAGGAGGAGAGGAGGGGAGGAGGGGAGGAGGAGGGGGAGGGGAGGGGAGGAGAGGAGAGGAGAGGAGAGGAGAGGAGAGGAGAGGAGGAGGAGGGGAGGAGAGGAGGAGAGGAGGGGAGGAGGAGGAGGAGGGGAGGAGGAGGAGGAGGGGAGGAGGAGAGGAGGGGAGGAGGAGGAGGGGAGGAGAGGAGAGGAGGAGGGGAGGAGAGGAGAGGAGGAGAGGAGGGGAGGAGGGGAGGAGAGGAGGAGAGGAGAGGAGGGGAGGAGGGGGGGAGGAGGAGGGGAGGAGAGGAGGGGAGGAGGAGAGGAGGGGAGGAGGAGGAGGGGGAGAGGAGGAGGAGGAGAGGAGAGGAGGAGGAGAGGAGGAGGGGAGGAGGAGGAGGGAGCGAGGGGAGGAGAGGAGGAGGAGGGAGGGTAGGAGGAGAGGAGAGGAGGAGAGGAGGGGAGGAGGAGAGGAGAGGAGAGGAGGAGGAGAGGAGCAGGTCGTTGAACATGGGAGATGAGTACAAGCTGTACTGTATCCTCTCTCCCAATCAATAGTCTGCTCTCTCTCTAAAAAAAAAGAAAGATTCAAAGTGATTTGCTGTGATAAGGTTGGGTGCTCTATGTGCAGGCTATTAGGGCTTAGATCACCTTGCCCTTTGTCGCCGCCCACACCCCCCGTGTCTGTGGACGACCTCGCCTGCTGGGATCCGTCAGAGCTATTCCTTCCTTCACCAATTGAAATCATCCGGCTTCGTCCCGGTTCCCATGGTAATGGGTCTGTGTTTCTGATTGAGTCAAATTTGCTTACCTTTTAGGCCAGCATGCCTCAGGGGCTTTGGAATAATTAACTGAGTGCAACACAAATATGGTGCGTACAGAATATGGACGGGGATGAACAGAGGGAACATTGAAGAATGGAAGGTAGCAAATGGAGGGATTAGAATACAACAGTACAGCAGGTCAACGATCACATTTTGACAAAAATGTAACAATACGTGAGCTTCTAAGGTTCTATCTCCGTTGAGGGCAGTTAAGAGATATTGAGCGTCAACGTTTTTACATTCCATTATGTTCTGTGAGATGGAACCTTCGTATTTTATGAATTACTAACTCAAAAATGTCAACATTTAAAAAAAATAACACCACACAGGCATTAATAAACACCTAATGGATCAGATTATGTAATAAACTAAATTGTGGTACTGTGAATAGTGTGTGAACAGCGTGAACTCTATCAGAACATTATTTCAAGCTACGTCGATAACATATTTTTAACCAATCAATGACTGTTTTTCAGTCAGAGAGATACACGCATTAAGTTGGATGGAAGATGAACCGTATGACCGTAACCCTGTCAAACTCTGTCAGCAGATGTAGTTATTTTCAGTGTGACATGACATGGCTTCTACATACTGGCCTGTGTCTGTGGTATGTGATCCGTGTAGCCCTCCTCATCTCTATGGTATCTGTACGT
Organism: Nansenia antarctica; assembly: GCF_963989245.1. Classification (NCBI taxonomy): domain Eukaryota; kingdom Metazoa; phylum Chordata; class Actinopteri; order Argentiniformes; family Microstomatidae; genus Nansenia; species Nansenia antarctica. The sequence continues at coordinate 1,976,206 of NC_137677.1, forward strand.
CTCTACTGAACAGCGCCGTAAATATGGGTATAATTATCAGTTTCTGAGCGGTGTGTGTGTGTGTGTGTGTGTGTGTGTGTGTGTGCGCGTGTGTGTGTGTGTGTGTGTGTGTGTGTGTGTGTGTGTGTGTGTGTGTGGAGAGGAGGAGGCCCCTGAGACCTCACAGGAAGTATGAAGCGCTTCTACACCAGCGTTCTCCTCTAATCCACGCTGCTGCAATTAGTCCTGCGATGCCGCCTGCAGACTTTGATTGTTTATCCCTGAGTTTCTCTGGTCCACGTCTCATCTTAATCCTTCACCATCCTGCACCAATTAAAGGAAGTAGACTTAACCGGTCTGATCTGCAGCCAGGCTACCGTAGGACATTAATATCCATTAAGGAACTATGGACAACAAACAAATGACCACTGTTTTATAGCTGAAAAGAAAGGGACAATTGTTTCTAATCAGCCCAGTTTGACTGAACGCAGCCAATGTTGAACTAGTCACATTGAATAGTGATTGGTTAGATTGCACAGCAATTAGGGGCCTATTGATCGGAGGAAAGCAAAAGGTAAGGTGTTCTACAAGCTCCTTCGTGGATACTGTGTTATATTTGAGAGGTGGAAATAAAAGCACCGTTAAATTAAGATGTCTCTTACGAATGTGTTTATCAGACTGTTACAGTGAAGACTGCAGGGGCGTTTATGCGTTTATGCCTTGTCATAGTACAGTTATAATGTATGCATACATCAACTCACTGAATCCTCAACGCTATTACTTAGTGCTCTCTACAATACACAACACACATTGTGTCTCTTAATAGGTAATGGGACACCTTACCTGCATGGCGGAGTGGATGTGAATATGTTTCAATTGTATTGTATGTATCACCCGAATGGCAAATGCTATGCTCTGTGTGAGAGAAGTACAGAGGACGTTAATGGGATTCAATGTTTGGAAACAATTCGCAGTTAGGAGAGCATCTTCCCCCTACAGTTAATGTTTTTGTTAATTCAAAGCCTATTACCTCAAATGGCTTTTAGGCATGATTATCATTTACTACTATGACATTTAGGATTAATGCATGTTTATCACGAATATATAACAATGCTTTAATATCTCCGCAGCTGTGTAAAACCATTGAAAACACAAGCAATCAATGGGGGAAAAGTCCCATCCAGCCACGATACAACACGTGAAGGTCAGCCTTAACCTCATGATGGATTTAATACAATATTGAGCCAAACCTTTCATTTACTCTGCTTCCCTCCTGCCTCTCGTCTTCATCCCAGGCTTGTCTTTTCATTAGCGGTCCTCCGGCGTAAGACAAATGTTGCTTCGGGGTGGCCTCAAGTCTGCCTGCGCACGGCATCCATCACCGGGATGGGCCTGGTGGCACCTTGAGGTCACACACGCACGCTATGCTCTCTGTAATTACAGACGGATACCCGCGAGACGAGATGATCTACAAGTGGAGGAAGAACTCCGTGGAGGCAAAGGACCAGAAGTCCTGGCGACTCTATCAGTTCGATTTCATGGGCTTGAGGAACACGTCCAGCATAGTGAAGACCACGGCAGGTAAGGTCACGTCGACGATCCGTTGTTAAGGTGTCGTTTTTGGATCGTTTCACTTGGCACGCACGCGTACGCGTACGCATTGCAGGACTTGAAGGTCTTGAATTTGTCCCTCACTGTCCCTTAGAAAGAAATACATTGTTATGCAGTTAGGGGAGTAGACTTCAATCAATTTAGTATCCATTCAGAAAAAAACTAATATCGTGAGCTTAGAATGATAAGGTTCTATCTCCGTTTAGGGCAGTTCAGAGATATTGAGCGTCAAAGTTTTTACATTCCATTATGTTTTGTGAGATGGAACCTTTGTATTTTATGAATTACTAACTCAAAAATGTCAACATTTTGAAAATAACACCACACAGGCATTAATAAACACCTAATGGATCAGATTATGTAAAAAAACTCAATTTTGACAAAGATGGAGATAGAACCTTATAATTCTAACGTCACAATGTGTTTCTGTGGTGGTGGTGTGTGTGGTGTGTGTGGTGGTGGTGTGTGTGGTGTGTGTGGTGGTGTGTGTGTGGTGTGAGTGGTGTGTGGTGGTGGAGGTGGTGGTGTGTGGTGTGTGTGGTGGTGTGTGTGTGGTGTGAGTGGTGTGTGGTGGTGGAGGTGGTGGTGTGTGTGGTGTGTGTGGTGTGTGTGGTGTGTGTGGTGTGTGTGGTGTGTGTGGTGTGTGTGGTGTGTGTGGTGGTGGTGTGTGTGGTGTGTGTGGTGGTGTGTGTGGTGTGTGTGGTGTGTGTGGTGTGTGTGGTGGTGGTGTGTGTGGTGGTGTGTGTGGTGTGTGTGGTGTGTGTGGTGTGTGTGGTGGTGGTGTGTGTGGTGTGTGTGTGTGTGTGTGTGTGTGGTGGTGTGTGTGGTGTGTGTGTGGTGGTGGTGTGTGTGGTGTGTGTGTGTGGTGTGTGTGTGGTGTGTGTGTGTGGTGTGTGTGGTGGTGGTGGTGTGGTGGTGTGTGTGGTGTGTGTGGTGGTGGTGGTGTGTGGTGTGTGTGGTGTGTGTGGTGGTGTGGTGTGTGTGGTGTGTGTGTGTGGTGTGTGTGGTGTGTGGTGTGTGTGTGGTGTGTGTGGTGTGTGTGGTGGTGTGGTGTGTGTGGTGTGTGTGTGGTGGTGGTGTGTGTGGTGTGTGGTGGTGGTGTGTGTGGTGGTGTGTGTGTGGTGTGTGTGGTGTGTGTGGTGGTGGTGTGTGTGGTGTGTGTGGTGGTGTGGTGTGTGTGGTGTGTGTGTGGTGTGTGTGGTGTGTGTGTGGTGTGTGTGGTGTGTGTGGTGGTGGTGGTGTGTGTGGTGTGTGGTGTGTGTGGTGTAGTGGTGTGGTGTGTGTGGTGTGTGTGTGGTGGTGTGTGTGGTGGTGGTGGTGGTGGTGTGTGTGGTGTGTGTGGTGTGTGTGGTGGTGGTGGTGTGTGGTGTGTGGTGGTGGTGGTGTGTGTGTGTGTGGTGGTGGTGGTGTGTGTGTGTGTGGTGGTGGTGGTGTGTGTGGTGGTGTGTGTGTGTGTGGTGTGTGTGTGGTGTGTGTGGTGTGTGTGGTGTGCAGTGAACAAGCGGTAATCCTCCCTGGCTGCCTTCTCAGGAGAACAGCAGGGTCCAGCAGCTGGTGGCTGGGGGAACAGACCACCACCAAATCAAGCCTTTTTCTACTGTGTAATTAGTTGTTCACTCAGAATATGATTCTGATGTGCAACAGAAGGCACGGACTCCACAGTCCAGGATTCAGTGTTAGTGACTTTCACGGACGTCAGATATTATACTTGATGACAATGATTATAGTGGTGGTAATATGCTTATCAATCACACTTGTGTTGTGCAAAGTCAGACTCTCACAGACACAGCACATGAGGTACAGTAACTAAAATAACTCAGCTCAACTAAGCTCAACTCTAAACTGTTACTAACAGTTGGCTTAGCCAGAGACAGATTGTTTCTATTGACAGAATAGGGCAGAGATATGGCTTGATCAACACAGTGGGAATTCATCAGTGAGGCACACACATAGAGGACAGTTTACTGTGCCACATAATTAAGCAATATCACACGAGAGGGAGTGCTGTTATACTGAATATCAGCACGGCTGTGATTCGGTCGTAGGTACGAGGCCGCAGGCCTATATTCAGTATAACAGCACGACCTCCAGTGTGATATTGCTTTTATACATCAGTTCTTCAGCGGAATTTATTAGTTAACAGTAATAAGTGACAACAGATTATGATTTGTTTGTTTATTTAATCGTTTATTTTGGCTCCGTCAACAAGCAATAGTTCCGCAACTGGACTGTTGCCTAGTAACCTGAACACAAACATCTGCAGGCTAGCTACTTTGTATTAACGGTCATTTCGGAGTGATATAGTCAAAAGTCCCAGTGCTGTTATACTGGCCTCTTGTCCAATCAAATTACTTGGTTGGAACTAACTGTTGTATAATAAGTCATAATAGGTACATAATAGTATGATGCCTTACAAGGTCTTTATGATACATCATATCATGTTATGTCTTTCTATGAAACAAACATGGCTTATAATAGATCACCATGTTAAGACATTATAATGCTGTCGTACATGCTTAAAACAGGTCTTATAATGAGTTATGAACACATACACATGAACACAGTTCTTTCAGTCATAGAAAGCCATAGAAAGCCCATCTACTCATCTTTTAGAATAGCTAATTATTTGTAAAGAAACAATTTCCCAGAGGAATATTTTCTGGTTTTAAAACCCAGTTATTACAGCTAAGAGTTTAATATGAGCGCTTTCACTCTTAATGACATTGAATATTCTTAGTGTGGGCTTTTGGAGAAAAAGTTCTCATCGTATGAGGTTCATACGAATACGAAGATGTGCCACCACAAGACCAGATCTGTCCCACAATTGTCAAAGGCAGTTCGTGACGTTCCATTTTTGTTAAAATTGAGTTTTTTACATAATCTGATCCATTAGGTGTTTATTAATGCCTGTGTGGTGTTATTTTTAAAATGTTGACATTTTCTAGTTAGTAATTAATAAAAATACTAAGGTTCCATCTCACAATACATAATGGAATGTAAAAACTTTGACGCTCAATATCTCTGAACTGCCCTAAACGGAGATAGAACCTTATCATACTAAACTCACGAGTTGTCACAATTGCCAATATGGCATAGTGCCGGAAGTGGCAAGTTATTACATGGGCCAGACCTGGTCAGAATGTGGGGGGCCAGCCCTTGCTGAGAACTGGCAGAGCCGTGGGCCAAGCCCTGGTTTGTGGCCCTGGTACATTCTCGTAGCTACTCAGCCATCTTTTTTCTGAGTGTGGTTGGGACCTGAGCCACTTCAACATGCTGGTCTCATGCTGGTCTTTTCATTGCAAAGATAAAGTCTCAGGGATGTTTTGTCCTTGATCAATTTTTTAAAATGGTGAGTGCAAATCGGCATTTGTGATGTCAAACTCTGCTTCACTCGTGCATCTCATAAAATAAAAAAAGTATTAAAAAAAAAATGAATGTTTTGCAGCCCACTTCTAACCCAGGGAACAAAGTTCTGCCTGGGTCACATCCGGATGCCGGTAGAACACAGACACGGGCCAGATCTGGGCCATAGTCTCTCTGCTGACTGGGCTGCCTCTCATTGAGTCTAGCTAATTCGTGACGTTAGAATTATAAGGTTCTATCTCCATTTTTGTCAAAATTGAGTTTTTTACTAATAACTAAGTTGTTTTTTACATAATCTGATCCATTAGGTGTTTATTAATGCCTGTGTGGTGTTATTTTTAAAATGTTGACATTTTTGAGTTAGTAATTCATAAAATACAAAGGTTCCATCTCACAGAACATAATGGAATGTAAAAACGTTGACGCTCAATATCTCTGAACTGCCCTAAACGGAGATAGAACCTTATCATTCTAAACGGAGATAGAACCTTATCATTCTAAACGGAGATAAAACCTTCTCATTCTAAACGGAGATAGAACCTTATCATTCTAAGCTCACGAATTTCGAGTGTACAAAAAAGTGCACCTCCATTTGAATCAACACAAATGTTCACTTTTAGGCTGATTAAGAAATGTAATTATCCTTTAAGTCCTTACCTTGATAATATGGTAGATTTAAAGATTTTGTCTGTTTAGTGTGGCATATGAATATTTGGTTTGTTCCTTAATAATACAGTATATTATTCATGGCGCTTCTGATTCAGTTTCTCTATGAATATAGAACATTCATGCCTTTTTATGAGCTGATCATAAATGATCATGGCCACCTCATGCTACTGTGAGATGCAACGCTAATGTGTTTGCTGGATTGTGAAGAATGTGAAGCTCTTCAACGACCTACATGTTGTGATCAGATGTTTGGCTGTGACACACCTCACGGACACGAAGGAATGTGCCACCTAATGCACCTAAAGCCTTCAGCCTCTCGGTGTCAACAGTGCTTTCAATCCCAGCATATTTGCTGTCCCCAAAGTCTTGTTTTGGTCACCACAACCCAGTACAAACCTTTGTTCCACGTAAGGGCGATAGTCAATGTTGTTTGTTGTTTGTGGCTGTGTCTCAGGAGGTAGAGTCGCCGTCTAATGATCGCAAGGTTGGCAGATCGGCGGTTCGAGCCCCGGCTGGCCACATGTCGAAGTGTCCTTGGGCAAGACACTGAACCTCAAAATTGCTCCTAGTGAGCAGGCCGGCGCCTTGCATGGCAGCTTGCCGCCATTGGTGTGTGAATGTGTGTGTGAATGTGTGTGTGAATGGGTGAATGAGAGGCCATTGTAAAGCGCTTTGGAGCAGCAAAAAAGGAGCTATATACTGTAAGTGCAGTCCATTTACCATTTACCATTTTGTGTTGCTCCCATCTGCAGGTGATTACGTGGTCATGACGGTGTACTTTGACCTGAGCAGAAGGATGGGCTACTTCACCATCCAGACCTACATCCCCTGCATCCTCACCGTGGTCCTGTCCTGGGTCTCCTTCTGGATCAAGAAAGACGCCACTCCGGCAAGAACAGCATTAGGTACACATACTGTACTGTACACATACACTCATACATACATACATTCATACATACATACATACACACACACATACATACATACATACTGTACTGTACACATACATACATACATACACATACATACATACATACACGTACATACAAACATACATATACTGTACTGTACTGTACAACTATTGAGCAAATAACAATCTCTCTTACAGGTTTACATACCCAGACCCCTTTTTAAACATGAATTCAAATATGCCTGGAAGTCTTGATACAGTCATACCATATATGGATACAGTCATACCAGATATGGATATTGACAATCTTCTTCGATTAGGTTTCGTCTTCAGACGTTGTGTTTCATAGATTGTTTTATAGTTGATACCCCGCCTGCATGGTAGTCAATATTTGTGTTCTTGACTTGTGCTCACCTAATGTTGATTTCTTGCTTATGTCTCCGTGTCTCTTTTTCATTCAGCTGGTGGATATGATTATACTGTATGTCTCTTTCTCACTCGGCTGGTGGATATGATTATACTGTATGTCGGTCACTCAGCATGATCCACTTCATTTGCTTATCTTATTTCATTATGCTTTTTTTTTCCTTTTAATTACACGCCTTCCATTAGTTCATGTGCAGTCCCGTGGAACGTTTTGGTGAAGGTAATTGCTTTCTGTTCATTTAATTTCTTGCTTTTTTAAACGTTACATATTTGGTTTTTGTTCATGTTTTGTGTGTGTGTGTGTGTGTGTGTGTGTGTGTCTGTGTGTGTGTGTGTGTGTGTGTGTGTTTTGTTAATCTGACACGGTCGTCACAGTTTGAAACAGTCTTTCTAACAACCGGTTTATTCACACTCGTACGACGTGTGACGAGTGAAGGAAAGACAAAAGATGCCTCCTTGAAAATGAATCATTCGACAACTGTCCCATCCAATTTACAACACTACCCTCACAGATCCCTAAAATAAAATGGATGAAATTGTCCTGCTGTGTATGTCTGCGATAAGAAATAAGATCTCTGGCAGACAATACCCTTCAGCTGGCTCACGGAGTCAGAGACACAAAGTGAACAGCGTTCGGAGCTAAATAGAAGAGACACAGTCGGGGAGGAGAGAAAAAGAAGGATGAACGCAATTAATCTGTCCGACAAAAGAAGTCATTATGCCTTGAGCAGGTAAAAGTGGAGGGAAAGAAATAGATATTTGCCTTTTTCAGGCATCCGGGTTGATCGATGAAGTCTAGGGAGAAAGGGGAGTGGAGATAAGGAGGAATGGGTCTTAGCAGAGGCAGGAAATGGCAGGCTGCTTGCACAGGAAGGGACTATAGGCGCTGAAGGGGCCAATAGTGATGGAGCGTAAGAAAACTGTAACTGACTGCTTAGTGGGTTTGGCCCTTTGCTCTCTCAGTGGGGATTGGGTGCAACCTTTCGGATTTATGGTTTGGTATGAAAGTGTCGGAGCCAGCCGATACCTCAACCACACGGCGCTAGAGTCTGGGTCTTTAATAAGTAATACTACTGTTCCATCTGACTACTAAGACAGGTGACAGCTGCTGCCACCTCAGGACCTTCAGGACGTTAATAGGTGTCTAAAGCACTGCACGTACGGTTTCAGAATCGTAGTCACCAGTAAATCGTGACGTTAGAATTATAAGGTTCTATCTACCATTTTTGTCAAAATTGAGTTTTTTTACATAATCTGATCCATTAGGTGTTTATTAATGCCTGTGTGGTGTTATTTTTAAAATGTTGAACATTTTTGAGTTAGTGATTCATAAAATACAAAGGTTCCATCTCACAAAACATAATGGAAGGTAAAAACTTTCACGCTCAATATCTCTGAACTGCCCTAAACGGAGATAGAACCTTATCATTCTAAACGGAGATAGAACCTTATCATTCTAAACGGAGATAGAACCTTATCATTCTAAACGGAGATAGAACCTTATCATTCTGAGCTCACGAAATGTTGCTCATGTTATCATACATACATGTCAGTCACCAGGTAGCTCATGCAGAATGGAATTGTGTGAATGTAAAAACAAAGGCTAGAGATTCCGGAATGTGTTGGCAGGTGTCTCTAACACACTCAAGCTCCACTATGTTGTTTTGACCGGCGACTTCTTTTGAATAAGTGCCACTGTATCAGCAGACAGCAGCCAAACAGGTGAGGGTAATCATAGTGGTCGGCAGAGGCTGAAGGGAGAGGAATTCAGTGCAAGACGCCCGCCTGAAATAGATGGCTCGCTTGTTTCCATAGAAACCTGGGGAACACAGAGGCACAGTCACAGTTTTTTTTCCGGATGATGTTCATGAGAGAGAGAGAGAGAGAAAGAGAGAGAGAAAGAGAGTGTTTTCCCTCCCTTCAAGTATAGTAGGTAGCACTTTCAAGCATAATTAGATAGAACTACACTGTCGATACCAAACCATTGTGACATCAGCCGGTGTAAACGGGGGAGCAAGTCGGCAAAAACAATCGAAATGTTCTGACTTTTATTCTGAAAAATGTTAATACATTTCAACGACGTCGTTGAAAATCAATGACACACTCATTAGTCAAGCCGAAATATTGCAACAATGCAATGGATTCGGTGAGTAATCAAGATTCAAGATAGCTTTATTGTCTGTCACACAGTGACAGAAATTCTCCTTCGACAGGCAGAAGTGCAGCTCAAGAATACAGTTTCCACATTAAAAACACACATAGGTCACATACATTAATACATACAATAAAACAGACAGACATAGCAGTGTTTATAAAATGTAGTGCCTATTTAAAAAAGTCCAGTCATTTAAAAATAATCATTAAAAAACAGTGTTATGGTTTAAAAAGCTAAAATCCCCACTACTCCTACACAAACTGTGTAACCGACTTGTTTCCGCTTTCACCGGCTGCTGTCACAGTTACCAGAGCTGACATACGTTTGGGTTGTTTTTTTCTCCTCTCCTCTTTTCCAGGTATAACCACAGTGTTGACCATGACCACTCTCAGCACCGTGGCGAGGACGTCACTACCCAGGGTCTCCTACGTCACCGCCATGGACCTCTTTGTCACCGTCTGTTTCCTGTTTGTCTTCGCTGCGTTGATGGAGTACGCCACGCTCAATTACTACTCCTACAGCGCTGAGACCAGACCCCTCTGCCGCAAGACTAAAAGATCGGTAAAGTCCTCAATCAGTCTATCAGTCATAGCAAATAGCAATATTGGTAAATGGTAAATGGACTGCACTTATATAGCACCTTTATCCAAAGCGCTTTACAACGGCCTCTCATTCACCCATTCACACACACATTCACACACCAATGGCGGCCAAGCTACCATGCAAGGCGCCGGCCGGCCCCGCTCACTGGGAGCAATTTGGGGTTCAGTGTCTTGCCCAAGGACACTTCGACATGTGGCCAGCCGGGGCTCGACTCGAACCGCCGATCTGCCAACCTTGCGATCGTTAGACGGCGGCTCTACCTCCTGAAACACAGCCACCCAATATTCCTAACACGATATGCTCCTCCTCATCACACGTAATAGAAAGCATGAGTATTCCATGTCCAACAATATTCCTTTAGTCAAGAATAACATCCCAAACATAATTGATATTCAGCCTTTTTTCGAGGGAGTCAGCCATGGCCTGACAGTAAGGTCGGAATGGAAATGAGAAAATATTGCCCGTTATTATTTCACCGTTGCTTGGCTCAATTAATAGAAGAGTAGCTTATCCCTGCTAGTGCTTTGCTGCCTGCTATCACACAGATCCCTGGGAAAGCGAAAGCATTTCAGGGCTGCGATGATGGAGATGCTGCCCTCTGACTAATCTCCTCTGATAAGAGCTGCATTACATTAAGAACTCCCGTCGCCTCAAAGGCTGCAAGACACACTTAACCTTTCACAGCATTCATGCTTTAGGTGCAATGTCTCAGAGGAGAGGGGTTGTATGTGGGCACCAGGTTGTACTATGACCACATACGACAGGGTTTATTCTGACCACATACGACAGGGTTTATTCTGACCACGTACAACAACAGGGTTATTCTAGGCAAGGCAAGGCTTGTTTGTTTGTATAGCACATTTCATATAATAGCGGCAATTCAAAGTGCTTTACATAATTTACAAGTGCTTTAAAAAATACAGCAAGAGGAGCATAGTAAGATTTTTTTTTTTTTTTTACAATGAATAAGAGCAAATATAAGAAGTAAATAGATTTTTAAAAATGTAATAAGACATTTACAAACATTTAATAAGACAGTAGTTATTCAAGATCTGATCACACACAACAGGGTTAATCTGACCACAGTGGGCTGTGAATGTGTTTTTGTTTACAATGAACAATTACAATTTAAATTAAATTACCTAAATTGATTGAAATTAATAAAATAACCATTAATTTATTTATATCTGTTTTTTATTTTGAACCATTGTAGTTTGCGTGATCGTGTTAAGAAGTAGGACTGTCTTTCCTGGCTTTGCTGCTCTGTTTGAGAGTGACAGACACATTGGACATCGAAGTCCTCCTAAGGCCTTTGAATCGAGTCAGGCATGAGGAACACCGCAGACGACAGTTCTCCTCTGGACACGGTTCAGTTTTGCCTACTGCACAGATTAAACACATGACTGTGCAGTTCCTCTCAAATGCGATCTTGTCTCTGCTTCTTCGGTGCTTCACCCTCAGAGTCCATCCCCTGACCAACTCTCTATCTCTCTCTCTCTCTCTCTCAACCACACCAAGTCAATTTCCTGTATGTGCGAATATAGTACTTAAAAATAATTCTGATTTTGATTCTGATCTCTCTCTCCCTCTCTCCCTCTCTCTCTCTCTCTCTCTTTCTCCCTCTCTATCCCTCTCCCTCTCTCTCTCTCTCCCTCTCTCTCTCTCTCCCTCTCTCCCTCCCTCCCTCCCTCTCTCTCTCTCTCCCTCTCTCCCTCCCTCCCTCTCTCCCTCTCTCTCTCCCTCCCTCCCTCCCTCCCTCTCTCTCTCTCTCCCCCTCTCTCTCTCTCTCTCTTCCTCTCTCTCTCTCTCCGTCTCTCTCTGACTCTTGCAGCACTACTCTGTGTTGGACATAGGACCGCCCTCCACCGTCATTGCGTTGAACAACTCCACGTACTGGCAGGAGTTTGAGGACACGTGCGTCTACGAGTGCCTGGACGGGAAGGACTGCCAGAGCTTCTTCTGCTGCTACGAGGAGTGTAAGGGCGGCGCGTGGCGGAAAGGACACATCCACATAGATATACTTGAACTGGACGCGTACTCCCGTGTCTTTTTCCCCACTTCCTTCCTGCTGTTTAACATTGTCTACTGGGTCAGCTACCTCTACCTTTAGCACCCCGTCGGAAGAGGTGTTGTACCGCCAAGGAAAGACAATTGTGTGTGAGAGAGAAGAAGGAAAAAAACAAAGACTTTAAAAAAGGTAAAAACACCACAAGAACTTTTTTCTGAAGCAGTGAACTGAAGATCGGAGAAGACCGCTTCAACGTAGGCAGGAAGAGTTAATTTCCTACAGTTTGTTCTGTCGTCGCGCTGGGGTTTCCTGACAGAAAAATGTCTGCCTTGTACGTACTTCAGATATCAGGAAAGAGATACACATAGACGTTCTCTTTACATACACATAACTATCTTGCGGGAGGAAAGGGGGTGGACTGTTTGGGGATGATGATGGAAAGAAGGCGGAAAGAATGAGGAAATGTGCTTTGCACTGCAAACCCTGAACTCCTCTGTCAAGACAGTGGTCTCAGAGGACACACAAACACACATATGTCACCCAGCCATCAGTCAAAACCAGTTGGTAGTATGAAGGAACAGTGGTGGACTCAGGCTGTTTGAAGGGCAGGGGGGGGGGGCGAAAAGAAAAAAAGGGCACCTACTGCACAACATGGGACCCCCATCAGTGCACATGGTCAAGTTTAGACCACTGGAAGGGCAGCCAATAGGGCACGTCCTCTCATCTAATTTTGCCACTCAAAAGGGCACTTTAGTGCCACGTCTTTCAACTGTGGGGGGGGCACATGGTCAAGTTTAGACCATTGGAGGGGCACCAATAGGGCACGTCCTCTCATTTTCACCACTCAAAAGGGCATTTTTGCCACTCAAAAGGGCACTTTAGTGCGACGTTTTTCAACTGTGGGGGCACATGGTCAAGTTTAGACCATTGGAGGGGCACCGATAGGGCCCGTCCTCTCATTTTCGCCACTCAAAAGGGCATTTTTGCCACTCAAAAGGGCACTTAAGACAGACGTTTTTCAACCGTGGGGGCACCAGGAGGGGCAGTCGACCCCCCTGCCCCCCCCTGAGTCCGCCAGTGAGTATGAGGAATGTTCCAGATCATCCACAGTGCCTTCCTCAGGCAGCCGTGTGCTGCAGTAGACAGGGCAGCTATGACCAGAAGGAAACAGAACGTGTCCAGTTTTGGCTGATTGCTGCTGTGTATTTTCAGTGGTTTCATTTAGATGATAAAATCTGGCATTTTTCATAATGATTACACAAAGCATCCTTGATTTCATACCATTTTGCATGTTAAACGACCACAATCTGTATTATTTATACTCTTTTAGCGGTTAATAACTCATTACTGCTGTCTTCTTCACATATTTTTTTAAAGATGTATTAGTACCAAACCCCCTAATCCTATTTTATAGAAGATGTTTTCCCCCCCCAACCCAAAAAGAGAGAAACATTAGATACAGTAGGTAGAGTCTCAAGAAACTGGCTGAAATGTAGCATGTGTAAGAAAAGAAAAAAAAGCTATCATATTTCTGAAATTCTCTTTTTTTTTTTTTTTTACTGAATCCATCTTATCTAATGGTTTTTTCCATTCTTCCAAGGCCAAAGAGCTTTTACAGAATGGATCTCAGAAGACACCAATTCGTTTTTATGCCAGCGTACACCCACCTTACCTGGCTTGGTGTTGCACGGCAACCTTGCCAGCACACTTAAACGCACATCAGTCAAAAGTGAGGAGGCAAAGATTTATGTTTCTCATTAACTGGGGGATGATTAGATGGCCTCGTTCCACCTTGTAGGCTTGGTTGGAGTTTCGCTAGCAGCCTTCCAGTTCAACTGGAAGCAACTGAACACCTCGTGAGCTTAGAATGATGAGGTTCTATCTCCGTTTAGAATGATGAGGTTCTATCTCCGTTTAGAATGATAAGGTTCTATCTCCGTTTAGAATGAGAAGGTTCTATCTCCGTTTAGAATGAGAAGGTTCTATCTCCGTTTAGAATGAGAAGGTTCTATCTCCGTTTAGAATGATACGGTTCTATCTCCGTTTAGAATGATAAGGTTCTATCTCCGTTTAGAATGATAAGGTTCTATCTCCGTTTAGGGCCGTTCAGAGATATTGAGCGTCAAAGTTTTTACATTCCATTATGTTTTGTGAGATGGAACCTTTGTATTTTATGAATTACTAACTCAATGAATGTTTTTTGTCTAAAATGTCAACATTTTAAAAATAACACCACACAGGCATTAATAAACACCTAATGGATCAGATTATGTAAAAAACTACATTTTTACAAAAATGGAGATAGAACCTTATAATTCTAACGTCACGGACCTTCTTAAAGCCACAGAATTATGACCTGAGTGAGACAGTGTTATTGCCCCATAGCCCCATAGTCTGTCTGGCCTCAGGTGTCCAGAAGTCAGAGGTTCAGATATGTGACACGGTCTGGTGAAAACATCTGCATGCCATGTTTTATTTTTATTTTTATGTGTTTTCAGTTTTTCTACATCTTACGAAAGTTTAAGTGTTGAAGAGGCCTCTCAATATAACAAACAACAGTTTTAGGATCACTAAATACTTATCATTTGTGAATTGGATTCACTGCATCATCTGCCGTCCTGCCTCTAGGCTACTGGGTTAGTGATGCATGGCTTGTAAACAAACTTACGTTTTAGGACGTGTTCAAAAGCAAGGACTGTGTGATCATCAGATTATTTGTAGTTAGCCTATGTGTTGTTGTTGTTTTTTGTTGATGTTCTATCAGCATGTTGTGATGTGCTAAACATGCATTTAGATGTTCATAGTGATGTTCTTTCTTAGCTGCTAGCTAGCTACCAACACCATGGTAGCAAACACGTCTGTTTTGATTCAGAGGGATAATCTCCGGTCTTTGGTTTGAGGTGTACCAACATTCAAATAAGCATAATCTTCTTCTAACTATCTTCAATGTATGACACATCATTTGAAGACTTCACAATCTGCACTTTCATAAACAACTGAGAAACGACCTTGCCCTACTTGGGTACTTTTTCACCAGACCCTGTCACATGCATCCCTAGGGAATACGTCTTTGATGTTAAATATAGTCACACCGCCAGCATCTACAGTACCATCCACCGTTAATGAAACATATTCCTTGGAAAAGTTGATAGGAAAGAGTACAAACGATGAGAGAAGTGTAATATTGGAGAAGCTCTAGTTACCTAGGTGCCAGATCGAACAACACTGACACTCTTGGTCAGATTGGGTTGGACTGTAAGGAAGGACAGCGTTATATCTTCTCAGAAGGTGCGAATAAGATCATTGTTAGGACCTTTTACTGTACATCCCTATCCTCTCTCTATCCTATTCCAAACCCTGGAGCAGTCATAATACTCTCGGACGACATAGGCTACTAGACTGCTCTCTGTATCTGCGTTATTCTATTTTTATGCTGTTTTATTTCTCTCCGCACTTAGACTCGCATTGGCGACCGTTGAATTGCCTTAGGGTAGTCTGCCCAGAGCCCAGATGATGCTGTACAAGGAGCCTGTTACCTCAGATAAGACGAAGAAGAAGAAGCCTTAATCTGAGTAGAAACCTCTCGTTTTAGTTGTGGGCAGTCTGCTTGAGTAGAACTTTTTTGATATTCCTTAACTTACTCTTTGTTTTTACTAGTCTGTGTGTTTTGCTATGTGCCAAATATTTCATAATCTTTATCTCGGTCACTCTTGTTTTGACACCGTCCTGTCCTCAGTGCACATTGTTTTAGTCCAGCGTCTCCATGACAGACAGTAACACATATCATTATCATTACTTTGTAGCATTTTCTTTGATACAGCATTAACCTAGTGCTCCATATCATCAAACCACTGTGGTGGCTAGCATGTTTATACTGCTGGCTAATAGACATTTTTGTATTCGGTTGTTAAGTCGTGACGTGTTTCCGGGTCCAACGTTGGCTTAGGCGCTCTCTTCGAAATGCCTCAGTAATAATAATAATTCATATTTGTATAGCGCTTTTCCGAGGCTCAAAGACGCTGACAATATGGGGAAAAACGGGAAAGTGCTGTGTCCCTTGTTGTATGAATAGATCCCAGTCTAAAAAAACAATTGAACTGTCATTCTACCGCTGTAGTACACTAATACTCTGGTGCTTTAGTACACTGGTACTCTGGTGCGGGGAATTCTTTATTTGGACCCGGAAATTGCTAAACGTCACGCGTGACGTCAGACTTAACAACCGAATAGAAGTGAGGTAACCTCAGCCATCTTCTACATCAGTAAGCTTATCCTCCACTCCTGTGAGAGTCTTACTTTCCACACAACATCCAAAAAGTGTATTTTTGATGCACTTGTCATATAGTAGATCACATATGTTTTGTAGGCGATGAAAAGTGTCAGTTGTTTTCTTTGAGGTTTGGTTATGTAAGTTGAACTCGTTGCTCTGCTGTCGACACCCTGAGATGTGAACTGTTATGTGAATTACAGCCAAGTGGATGCGACCTCTTGAGTTTTTAGAGTACTATTATTATTACTACTATTTCCTCAAGTGATTTCTTTTTGTGGCTTCGTAGGAGTGTCATGCCTTATTGTCCCTATTTATTGAATTTTCTGACGATGATGATTATTATCATTACTATTATTAGATTGCATTAGCATATTGATATATTACTGTAGGGTTATTGTGTTGATTCATCTCTGCATAATCTTACTGGAAGGTTTCTCCCCCCAGAGAGAGAGCTTTGAAAGAGAGCTGACCATCCTGGAGGGGGATATTATGGGATGTTAGAAAGACACACAGCCAGTGGTGCTACACAATACCTCCACATTTGGAATCGTCCTCCACTTTTGGAATGGAAATTAATCATATTCATGCATTTAGGCAGTTTGGTAAGTGTACTGGATTTGCGCACACACACACACGCACGCACACACACACACACACACACACACACACACACACGCACACACACACATGTTCCTTACAGAGATTTGTAGGGATGGAATGAATTCTGCCTGGGGTTTTAGACTGGGAGCCATTCTTGCTGAATAAGAGACAGAGAGAGATAAGGGATATTGCTATCTGAGCCTGATTTAGTTTCCTTATTCCTAATTTAAATTACTTTGGGACAAAGAAAGGTTGGATATGTTACGATGACAATGTCGGATATGTACGATGACAAGACTGAGGAAGTGTAAGAGGGACTATTGTACACAGCGCAGCGCTGAGGGAGTGGGAACAGCGAGAGAGACGATAGCCTGCTGAAAGGTACAATAATTGGCGTAGTGAGAATTATGAAAAATGCAAGTGACCTTTCAGAAAAGTACCTGGGATGTACTGTACTACCCCGCAGGAGACTGCGGGCTAACATGTTTGCTATACTGTAACTAGAACCCTAGTCTGTAGGGGACAGCGTCATTGTGAAAATAGTGGGTACTGACATTTACAGTGATTTAAAAATGTTTTGACTGTCTAGCTTCTAGGTTCTGGTTGTTTTTGTTTATTATCTGGAATATAAAGTACCGGTAACTTCTTTCAAAGACTCACTTGACATTAAATAACAGTTCAATTTACGTAACCGATGAGTCACAAACATTATTTTTGCAATTCTCAGAAGTCAGCATTACGTACTACTGTGGACATAATGCCAAAGACGAGTCAATATAAGTTACACAACATCCACTGACAGGTATAGGAGAGCCTTTTACGTAGACAAAACAACGTTGTTTTTTTAAAAGCTGATGTGGTTTGAGTCCAGTGCAGTGAATACTGTTATCTGTCATTTTGAAAGTGTGTAAAAACTCTGAGTGTCAATGGTAAGACTAGAACTGCTCTGTGGATGGTCGGTGTGTCAGTTGCCTATTGTTTTACTGTTCAATATCATGGAGATTACTGACATTATTTGTGGCTACTGTACAGTATGTGGTCATTAATGCTAATTACAATGATTTGCTTTTTTGTTACAAGGCCTACAACTGCCTCCTCAGTTTCCCATCTTCAATCATTAAATGCCTCCTTATACAGTATCAACATATAGAGGTGCAACTCCAAAAATTTGAATATCGTGCAAAAGTCCATTCATTTCAGTAATTCAACTTAAAGGGTTAAACTTAAATATGATATAGACTCATTGCATTGTACATATGCATGATTATACTTTTCAGAGGGCTGACATTTCTGTATTTAAAATCCTTTTCTTATTGATTTCATGTCATATTAAACATTTCTGAGATATTTAATTTGGGGTTTTCATAAGCTGTAAGCCATAATCATCAAATTTATAACAAATAAAGGCTTTAAATATCTCGCTTTGCATGTAATGAGTATATCATATCTAAGTTTAACCCTTTAAGTTGAATTACTGAAATAAATGAACTTTTGCACGATATTCAATTTTTTGAGTTTCACCTGTATTATCCATACTACTGACATCTATACCCATACTACTACTGACATCTATACCCATACTACTACTGACATCTATAACCGTACTACTTAAGCCCAATGCACAAGGCGTGCGATTGTGTCGCACGACAACATTCGATTCTCAATTCACACCACCGAAGTGTGTGGGTGTGAATGGAGAATCGAATGTTGTCATGCGACAATATTCGATTCTCCTTTCACACCAATTGAAAGAATTCAAAGAATTGAGAATCGAATGTTGTCGTGCGACAAAATCGCACGCCGTGTGCATTGGCCTTTACATCCGTCAACATTCCCAGTCAAAATTCTCTCTCAAGTCACCACAGTTGAATCTGCCACAAACCTTTTATTTATTTAATTTCTCTTCCAGTGTCCATATAACCCACACATAACTTCTATAACTTAGTATAGTTACAAACACTCTCACCTGCTTTGTGTTTTTCATATTTGCGGATTTTGTGTGTAACATTCAGTCTTTCTCATGTTTTCAACGGTTTGTAAGTGCAAGTGTTGAGTTAGTTCTCCTCAACAACGTTGCTGTCTTGTAAACGGGGTTGTTTTTACAGTTCTGCTCCCTGGATTCAAGTGATCACAATCTAACTCTAACCCCCCTGCTATTTTCATACAGTATACAGTACCTGTGATTCTTTTTTTATATCTGAAATGTACATTACAGCAGTCAAATAGAACAAGTTAAATAAAGGGTTTTTCTTTCTATGTATATAATTTTAATCAATCTTGCACTTTATAAGTGTTTTAGTTCAATGTATTTACAAGAAATTAAAGATATTTTATAAGTAGGACTAAATGGTTGTGTTATTACAGCACGTGCTGGTTTGTAAGTGTGTCTGTCACCCCGGTCACATAACACAAGACACTGGAGAGGAGCCAATTCGGTTGTTAAGTCGTGACGTGTTTCCGGGTCCAACGTTGGCTGAGGCGCTCTCTTCGAAATGCCGCGGTAATAATAATAATTCATTATATTTGTATAGCGCTTTTCCAAGGCTCAAAGACGATGACAATGTGGGAAAAACAGGAAAGTGCTGTGTCCCTTGTTGTATGAATAGATCCCAGTCTAAAAAAACGATTGAACTGTCATTCTACCGCTGTAGTACTCTGGTACTCTGGTGCTTTAGTACACTGGTACTCTGGTGCTTTAGTACACTAGTACTCTGGTGCTTTAGTACACTGGTACTCTGATGCTTTAGTACACTGGTACTCTGGTGCTTTAGTACACTGGTACTCTGATGCTTTAGTACACTGGTACTCTGATGCTTTAGTACACTGGTACTCTGGTGCTTTAGTACACTGGTACTCTGGTGCTTTAGTACACTGGTACTCTGGTGCTTTAGTACACTGGTACTCTAGTACACTGGTACTCTGGTGCTTTAGTACACTGGTACTCTGGTGCTTTAGTACACTGGTACTCTGGTGCTTTAGTACACTGGTACTCTGGTGCTTTAGTACACTGGTACTCTGGTGCTTTAGTACCCTGGTACTCTGGTGCTTTAGTACACTGGTACTCTGGTGCTTTAGTACACTGGTACTCTGGTGCTTTAGTACTCTGGTACTCTGCTGCTTTAGTACACTGGTACTCTGGTGCTTTAGTACACTGGTACTCTGGTGCTTTAGTACACTTGTACTCTGGTGCTTTAGTACACTGGTACTCTGGTGCTTTAGTACACTGGTACTCTGGTGCTGGGAAGTTTTGGTTTGGACCCAGAAATTGCTAAACGTCACGTTTGACGTCAGACTTAACAACCGAATGCTGGTGGTACCGTTACTGTTATTATCTGTCACAATGCAAAACTCTTTCATTCAATATTTGTTGTGTATTTTCTTCAATTTGATTATGATGGTCTGTGTAGACTACAGCATGATGACATGACATGGCTACACACCCTCATTGAAACTCGTGACTAATAGTAACATGAGAATTCAAGTCACAAAACAAATAGATGAATGTGGTCAAACAGACCTAAACAAATCTCCCCTTCTTCAAGGCAAGGCAAGGCAAGTTTATTTGTACAGCTCATTTCATACAACAGGGGCAATTCAAAGTGCTTTACATACATTATTTAAAAATACAGCAAGAGGAGCATAGTAAGAAAATAACAATTACCGTACAATGAATAAAAGCAAATATAAGAAGTAAATAGATAAAACCTTTAATAAGACAATAGTTCATGGAAAAAAAGACATTGATAGATAAATTCATATTTGTCTTCAATCCAGTCTAAAATCTGGTATTTAGTTCACCTATCTATTTATTTTATTTTTTTAAGTAATATATGCACACACACACGGTGTTAATAACCATCACAGGTAATAGGTAATAAACGGGTAGGAATAACCGATCATCACCCAGAGGATTCATCAGTATTGTCTTCTTGGCCCTCCTGCATTTTCTGCAGCACAACTTATGGGAGCGGTTGCTATGGGAACTACTGTACGTTCATCCTGCACATAATGAAGTGAAACCGAAAGATGTGACGCCTGATGTGCAGCTGTAATATCTGACCTAGTTCTCTCTCTGCCGTTACAATACACTTTTTAATTTCATTTCATTTGTGAGTGAGTGGACATAAACGTGATCGTACACTGAGAGGTGTTTTGTTGTGAGAGACTTGCAGCTCGATCAGCATTGTGGGATTGACACAGGCAAGTCGTGACGTTAGAATTATAAGGTTCTATCTCCATTTTTGTCACAATTGAGTTTTTTACATAATCTGATCCATTAGGTGTTTATTAACGCCTGTGTAGTGTTATTTTAAAAATTTTGACATTTTTGAGTTAGTCATTAATAAAATACAAAGGTTCCATCTCACAAAACATAATGGAATGTAAAAACTTTGACGCTCAATATCTCTGAACTGCCCTAAACGGAGATAGAACCTTATCATTCTGAGCTCACAAAGTACCGGACATATTTTTCCAATGATCAGTTAGAATTACTGAATGTATTTTTTTATTTTTATTTTTTTTAAACCTACTACTAAAAACAACTGCTATACCCACGTATAGGGTCCCATTTAAATCAGATAGTACGACCTTCAGTCCGTTATGTATTGGTCATATTGACATAAGGGTTTCTGTCCATACAGTAACATACTGGCTTATCTTACTGGGGCGGCTGTTAAAAAAAAAAAAAAGAGCCGGCGTCTAATGTTTGCAAGGTTGGCAGATCGGCGGTTCGAGCCCCGGCTGGCCACATGTCGAGGTGTCCTTGGGCAAGACACTGAACCCCAAATTGCTCCCAATGAGCTACCTTGCATGGTAGCTTGCCGCCATTGGTGTGTGAATGTGTGTGTGAATGGGTGAATGAGAGGCCGTTGTAAATCACTTTGGATAAAGGCGCTATATAAGTCAGTCCATTTACTGTAACTCTTTTCACAAGCATAGAACAGGTAATTGACCTGTGCTGCCATCAGCACTATCCCTCAGCGTTGGAGAAACGAACAAAGCTTTGAGGAGGTCTGCCACTACCCAGGTAGTGACTTCTCACCTGGCCTGCTAATTATATACTCCTTCTGTGGACTGCACTTATATAGCGCCTTTATCCAAAGCACTTTAGATGGCGGCTCTACCTCCGGCTCTACCTCCTGAGACACAGCCGCCCAATTCTGTATGTTTTGTCATTGCACAGTGTGTTCATGTATCAAATGGAAGCTGAAGTATGACTACAGGTCATATGAAGATCTTCAATGTTTCATTTTTATGAGATCTGCACTACAGGGAGAGAGCTGTGTGTCGAGCAAACTCCACTGAACTAATTTAGTTTCAATGTATGGAATTGTTGTGGATATAATTGATTCTTAATTGATTTAGTAGAACTTATAAAGCACAAAGAGCTTAGATCAATTGTATCCAAAGAGGCCTTTTATTAAGCAAAGTCACATGAGCAAAAGCCCCCAACGATGGGTGGGACTCATATTTCTAGAACTGTCCTTGGTCATGAGGTCACTATTCTTGGGAACCAATCATATTATACAAATCTGTGGTTACACAAGTTATGGGCCCTGTCCACAGCCAGAATTATTCACTGCGCCACAGATCTTGGCCCAATCCTTCCAGGAAGGAAATGGGCCTTCCTTGAGTGCTGCTAGATTCGCCAAACTGTAGAGAGACTTACATTTCTCAGTATAAAATGATATAAAAACCACAACAGAATCACTTGGGAATTTCTGGAATATGTATTTATCTACTATCAATCTAACCAACTTGCCGCGCATTGCAGTGAACGTACACACACGTACACACACACACACTAAACGCAAACATAAAAACCCACTGCTGCATTCATATTCAGACTCCATTGTCATGACAGACCAAAAAGTTGGCGTTGAATAAAGCCATCTCCCTATATAACAACAACAAGTGATTATCTATTGGTAACGGGGGGTGGTCAGTTTCATGTCATGTTTCGATTGACAGCCCTAATATATATATGCCATTTAGCTGACACTTTTATCGAAAGCGATTGACATTGCAGTAAGTGCATACATATGGGCCCAGTGGGAATCAAATGTAAGCTGTTTTAGCACCATGCATTGTAGCTAGTAGCTAGTAGCTACCAACTGAGGCAGAGGGCCACAGAGGACCACAGGGTGGTGTAGTCTCATTGTAATCAGGCTTAGCATCTGACCTTTGCTTGCCATGAATGATAAACAGGAACAAGGGGCTCTTCAGAATGAGATTGAACACAGACAGCATAGAGACAGAGAAGAAGGGTTTACCACTGGATGATTGGATTTAGAGGCCAGGATCTGGGGATGTCAAACAAAAGCATTATTAACTACTTTATGCCTCCTGCTAAAAGGCTAAAACCGTTCACCGGTAGTCTATAGGTTTCTTTGCTGTTATTTCAATTTACACTCAAGTTTTTTGTTTATTTTTGAGAACCAAGGAAGTGCTTCATCAAGGGCGTCAAGTTGTCTCAGATGCAGTCCTGCAAAATCAAGAACAGATTCTCTCAACGTTATGAGATATTTCACAACTTAAATTTCATTGACATTGGGGAGCCAGTGTAGTGAAGAGACGTGACCGGGCACCGTGACTGCCGTGTTGGCGTAGAGGTGGTGGGGCCAGTCGGCCAGCAGAGATGGAGAGAAGGATCTGGTGGTTGACTGTGTGGAAGGCAGCAGACAGCTCCAGGAGAATGAGAACAGAGGAGGAGGAAGGAAGCTTGAGCAGAGTGGAGGGCCTCCGTGACAGCAAGGAGAGCAGTCTCAGTGGAGTGCCCAGCCTTGAAGCCGGATTGGTGGAGGAGATAGTCAGTGAGTTGTTTAGATGCAGCACGTTCAAAGGTTTTGGAGGGGAAAGAGAGAAGGGATACCGGTCTGTAGTTGTGGACAGAGGATTCAGGGTCAAGGGTTGGTTTCTTGAGGAGAGGCTTGATTCTGGCTATCTTGAAGGCAGCCGGGACCGATCCTGTGGTTAGGAGTTGATTACAGTGGAGAGGTAAGGAAGGATATCGGAGGAAATGGATTGGAGAAGAGGGGAGGGGATGTGATTGAGAGGGCAGGTGGTTTCCCGCTTCGATGTGATCAGTGTGAGAATCTCCCACTAGCGCCACCACCAGGTAAAATAGAGCACTATATCATGAACCATGATTTAGAAATGTGTAACAAAGGTTCTGAAATACATCCTGCTCTTTTACTAGCAGTCCCACTTGGCATTTGTCCTTGTAACAACATTGTATGTTGTTGTCAGTAACTCGTTTATTTTGTATTGCATTTTTTTGTCAGTAACTGATTCGTAATGGTGTAGCCTAATCTGTAAAAGATTATTTTTCTATTGTGTCTGGGTCACTCGATGAACCGACGTTGCTTTGGCAACCACAGACAATTATTAGCTTTGACACCATGCTACCTGACCAGTAAACCATATCTTTGACAACAGTCACATACAAGATTAGCTCTGGTAATTAGTTGTCTACGTGTAATAAAATAGGTTAAACGTGCGACACATGGGTCTCTTTTAAAATAATATCCCCTCCTGTTTAATATTGTTGTCATCGATAATTAACATGATTAACGAACATGACTCACAAGAACTGGAGAATGTTAGCCTGAAATGCCAGAGACTACTACATGTGAAATTATGGTGAAGAAGGGGGTCGTTAATCATAAACAAAGCTACTTTACAGTTCATTGTTCTGCACTGCGCATGAATCAAAATGTGGGCATGTTTATTCTGGTCTATGGAGAGAGGATCTATCCCTGGCCTGCTCCTGTGATTCCCTGTCCCCGCTAGGCTGTCAGGAGCCATCAGCGTAGACATGGCTGCGTTGTCAGCGTTATCTGGGAGTACCCTCAGAAGGTTCTTCACAACATGGCATGGCTATTAAAATATGCTCCACTTGCGACTTGCGACAGACGTTTCCTATATCAGTCAGTCAGCATATTATTACCAACGTACTGTACTTGTGTAATGTGTAATGTACTGTGGCTATGACTGAGCTTTGAATGTATCACATTGTGACGTTGTTCAGAGTTCAGACCCCTCTCCAAGAAGAAAATCAAAAGGCTCCGAAGAAAGTGATCCGTTTTTAAATCAGGATCACTTTCTTGGAGCCTTTTCATTTTCTTCTGGAAATTTAATTTGGAGATTAATTTTCATCTCATGACAGCTACTCAGGTGTGACATTGTGTCACACCTGAGTAGCTGTCATGAGATGAAAATTAATCTCCATAATACTGTAACATGGTTACGTCATGTCCAGCCCATCTAAACATTGGGATTAATTCTTTATGAGAGAAAGAAAGCAGTTTAGATTACAGTAGGCCAATGCAGAATAAGCTACAATTCAAGTAAAAAATAGTCAGTAGTACTTTTTCTACTTGAATTGTAGCTTATTCTGCATTGGCCTACTGTAATCTAAACTGCTTTTTCTCATAAAAGAATGAATTGGTTTCTGCATGCCTCAAAGTTTCCTCCTGTATTTGAAATTCACCCTGTTCAAACAGTAACTTGTGATGTTAGAATTATAAGGTTCTATCTCAATTTTTGGTCAAAATTGAGTTTTTTTACATAATCTGATCCATTAGGTGTTTATTAATGCCTGTGTGGTGTTATTTTTTTAAATGTTGGAAATTTTTGAGTTAGTCATTCATAAAATACAAAGGTTCCATCTCACAAAACATAATGGAATGTAAAAACGTTGACGCTCAATATCTCTGAACTGTCCGAAACGGAGATAGAACCTTATAATTCTAAGCTCACCAACTGTGCTTGAATTAGTTGCAGAAAGTGCAAACCAGAGTGTGAATGAATTCAACACTCTCTGTGTATTAGCCTAGTTCTTTGTGTACAGGATCCCCAGATAAGAAATCAAATTAGGCGCCGAGCTACATCAGTTCATTTCATTTCCCCGTTTCTGCAATTATCCAGTACATGTCCACAAACAATACGCCATTGTGGTCGTGATGTTTTTTTTTGTCATAGATATGCAAATGATGCTATTATTAACAAGGAGAAAGGGCAACGAGGAGAGAGGCCTTATCCAATCAGCTCAGATCAGAACCAGCATGATAGGTTGCCCTCTGAAGCCTCTAATCAAGTAATCAAAGCCCTTTGTATTCCAGGAGATAAGGATGGAACTTTGATCCCATTGGCTTTGACTGATTCACAGTGACAGCTCATTACGACGAGTCATCTGAACCAGAGGTGTGTAGGTGACACCTTGTCATTCTCAGTAGATAACACGTGTTCACTGAGTGTGTTTAAGGGTTTTGTATGTGTGCTCTGGACCTCTGTGGTGGTTTGGCTGGTGCATACTGTATGGAGCAGAAGTGATTTGGATCACATGGAGTAGCCCCACCTGAGACATGTAAACCTTAAGTGTCGCCCCTTGGACCTTGAGGATGTCCTCTCAGCCTAAGGGTAGACACATGGGAGACCCACGTTCAAACACCACCTGTCACACTTCATTTGTGTGACGCAGGAACAGAGAGAAGCAACGTTCTTAACATCCCAAACATCCCAAACAGCACGTCAGCAGTCATGAGGAATCCAATCAAGTTTCAGGTTCAAGTTTCAAGTTTATTGTTACGTCACATTACACAAGTCGTGAGCTTAGAATGATTAAGGTTCTATCTCCGTTTAGGGCAGTTCAGAGATATTGAGCCATTCCATTATGTTTTGTGAGATGGAACCTTTGTGTTTTTATTAATTACTAACTAAAACATGTCAACATTTTAAAGAATAACACCACACAGGCATTAATAAACACCTAATGGATCAGAGTATGTTAAAAAACTCAATTTTGACAAGAATGGAGATAGAACCTTATAATTCTAACGTCACGAAGTGTAAGAGAGTAAAATACTTGTGACATTGCATTGTAGCACAAAAGGCAATAGGCGTAATTCAAGATATAAACAAAGCAGACTGCGTTTCCTTCCTTTCCTCCCCAAAGACCCCTTTTATCTTCCTGTTTTATTTTATTCATCTCTCACTGGTAATAGCTATTTTTGACACAGCAGTTGTTAAACATAAATATATACATTTATCAACTCAAATTATGCAGGTCTCGAGCTGAGAGCTGTGGCCGTTCTTTTGGAATGTATTTGGGGTTATAGACCAGGAAATGAATCAATATAATTATCCTCCTTAGTTTTCTACTTGCTGCACTTTGTCTCTAATGGAAGTACTCAACTCCAGGAATATGCTCTATTTGTTCAATAATCTCATTGTCCCATGATGTTTGTATAAAGCACTTTGGTATATACAGAAACCCGCAGCCAAACCTTGCAGCTTCAGTGTTTACTCATTGGAGACTGAAAAACACACATAAATTGCTTTCAAATATTTGCACCATTACAACCATGTTTACACACGAGAGGTTCTGGAATGAATTACCGAGCTGCTGAGCGTCGCTCGACACGAAATACACTTTGCTTAACAGAGGCGCTTCGCTGAGGGGGTGAAACACGGTGTCAAGACTAAAAACAGAGAAGTTAATAGATTCCCAAAACAGAAAACTTTATAAGGATATTGTAGCAGAGGGCAGGGAGCGATGACGGGGGTAATGATTGGAGGGAGGTATCTGGCAGCCCACTGGCTCCACCGCCGAGCCATATATGGGCTTCCTGCCCCAGTAAGGCCACCCTTATATGGACTTCCTGCCCCAGCAAGGGAATGGGAATGGGAATGGGAATGGACTTTATTTGTCATTGCTACAGTACAGGTACCAAACAACGAAATTTAGGAAACCCTTATATGGACTTCCTGCCCCAGCAAGGCAACCCTTATATGGACCTCCTGCCCCAGCAAGGAAACCCTTATATGGACCTCCTGCTCCGACAAGGCAAACCTGTGGATTTGGTAAGCCAACAGGGCTTGGGGATAATAGAGGGAGCGGGCTGCCAAAAGTTGGGCAAGTACCGACCACTACCAGGGGCTGAAAAAGGTTTAGAAGGTTTAGAAGAAGGTGATAGAAGAATGTTTTTCCTCCTATCAATGGCCCCGGGCCTGAGCTGGATTACTCTTCCTGCTACGACTGGTGGATTGATGATTCACTTGCTTAGTCAAATGTATTGATTGTAAGTCGCTTTGGAATAAGGCGTCTGCTAAATGCCAAAAATGTAATGTAAAAAAAGGAGATCCTTTTGTGTATGGTTACACACTGATTAGTAGGTCGCAAAGATTTCATGATTGGGCATAATGATGCTACAGCCCTGATCGCAAATGCACAATCTAGCCAAGAGTTGGCTAACTGCTGCTAACTGCTGCATCACTGACGGTCACGGCCATGGAGGAAGTGGTCACGGACATGGAAGTTTCTATGCTCTGTCTCCCGTTCGAGGCTAAAAAGTTAGCAAGCAGAAATGCAGTGTGGAAGGTCGAAGGTCAACAGGTGGCTTTGGAGATCCTGCACAGCGGATCAACGACCACTGAAGGCGGAACCCACCACCCACTCGCCCCAAAGGAGGGTAACAGGATGGAGGACTACGCCTGGAACCCAGCCAAGGATGGAGGAAACCAAAAGCCAGTTCCCCCCGAGACCAGAGGGGGGGGGGGGGGGGGGGGGGACCGAATGGGAGGAGGAAGCCAGAGAGAGGCACGAGGGCCGCCAGAGTCCATGGCAACAACACCAGAGTCCATGGCAACAACACCAGAGTCCATGGCAACAACACCAGAGTCCATGGCAACAACACCAGAGTCCATGGCAACAACACCAGAGTCCATGGCAACCACACCAGAGTCCATGGCAACCACACCAGAGTCCATGGCAACCACACCAGAGTCCATGGCAACAACACCAGAGTCCATGGCAACAACACCAGAGTCCATGGCAACAACACCAGAGTCCACGGCAACCACACCAGAGTCCATGGCAACCGCCCCAGAGTCCATGGCAACCGCCCCACTGTCCATGTCAACCACACCAGAGTCCGTGGCAACCGCCCCACTGTCCAAGGCAACCACACCAGAGTCCAAGGCAACCACACCAGAGCGAGGATCGGATGTGTAGGATTACAGGAAGTGGACCGCCAGGTGTCAACAGACCCTGAGAGTGACCCGGCAGAAGCAACACGGGAGGAAGGTGAGGTGAGTCTGGGCAACTTGGGGTAAACATCTTCCTCCATGACATTCTAATTCTGCTGTTGTGGAGTGTTAGGGTTAGACATTCTAATTCTGGAGTGTTTATAAACTGTACTATCACTGTTGTTGTTTTTTTAAATACAATTAAGTACTGTATAACCAATGATCCAGAGTCATATTTGAACCCCAAACAGGTGAGCTTGCTTGTTACCAAGGACTTATGCATCGGCATTGAATCAAGTTATGCCTTGTTAAAATAACATACAGGCATTATTGAATCAGGAAAGCCTCACAATAACATGACAATGATCTATTTGAAGCATTTTTTGACAAATGTTTGTCATTTCTGTTATGTATGAAATGTATAATCAATTGTAATTCCTTGTTATTCCCATGATGCATTATGTGGCACTATGCCACCTGTTAAGGGTAATTGTACCGTTCAAATACAGTTTAGTATACTGTATATACCAGACAAACCTAACCTTTTTGTTTACAGCTAGTAATCACTCTGAAGTCCAACAGAAAGCTAAATCAAAACAAATAAGAGTCTGTCTGTGAGTCTGCAAAGAAGAAACAGTTCCAGTTCTGAGCATATCGATTAAAGACACTGTAATTGTTTTCTTTTTCAAAAGAATGCACATCAAATCCTTTCAAGCGTAACTCGCTTGACTAAACTTTGAAGTTTCTCTGAAGAGATGTTGCTGATAATTTCAACCATACCCTCGCCTCGGTCTGAACTAGTTAACGTCTGTCTATCGGAGAAGGGGCTAGCTGTTAGCCTGTGTGAAGACCAACTCAGGATAAGATGATATTTCACCTAAACGTGAATGTAGGCTGAGCCATCCCTTTAAAGTCCTACCCCGCCTTTTCCACATAAATCACTTCACTTATTATTTAGAGACTATCCATATCAATTAGCCAAAGTAATTGTGTACCGTAGCTACCACAAATTGTTCAATTTGTAGCTACCACAAATAGTTCAATACATCAACAAGGAGAACATAGTTAATTAACATGTACAGTATGTTAATCAAATCCAATAATTGATACCTGGCAATTCATTATGCACCTTGATTATTTCAACTATTCAATTTGTCAGCACCACTAACAGCATCACGATACACTGCCATAATTGGCACCAAATCATCAACAACTTAAATGTAATACTCAAGCAGGAAGTGGCCAATTAATACATCCCATCCATCTGGAGAAATGACTACTATATAAATAACGAATGCCTGGACACATTAATGTTCATCAAGTTTAGACCATTGGAAGGGCAGCCAATAGGGCACATCCTCTAATTTAGCCACTCAAAAGGGCACTTAAGAGAGACGTTTTTCAACCTTGGGGGCACCAGGAGGGGCGGTCGCTCCCCCTGCCCCCCCCCCCCCCCCCTGAGTCCGCCAGTGTTGCATATTATATAGATAACGAAAGCATGGACACATTAATGTTCATCAGAGGAGATGAGAGAGAAAATTACCTGGATTCAGATTCAATATCTGATGTTTGAGTAGAAGATAATGAAACATGCGCTGGTCCCCTCAGTCACACTGATTCAAGATCTAATTTCTCAGTTTCCTCACCCTCTCTCCACAGGGGACACACCCACCCTGCAGGTGTGAGACAGAGGAACGTTCACACAGTCAGAATGTGAAAGGATGCCTGGATGAAAGATGCTGCCAGATGCTCATAGTGAGGCTGATAGGAATAACAATTGTTTTTTCACTTTATTCTTTTTGATCATTCTATGATCATTCTATCATTCTATAGTATAATATGATATATTATTATCATTCTAAGGGGGAAAAAATGAAGTGAAAAAATGATTAAAATGTTTTTTTGTTTTGTTTTGTTTTTTCCTTAGAATGATAATAATATATCATATTATACTATAGAATGATAATAGAATGATAAAAATGAATGATAAAACATTTGTGGGGAAAAAATGGAGTATACTATGTTCTTTATCATTCTATGATCTATGATCCTATAGTATAATATGATATATTATTATCATTCTAAGGGGGAAATAGTTCTATGTTCATTTTTCATTTGTTTTTACTGTATTATTATTTTAAAATGTTTTATAATTGTTATCATTGTATGATCATTCTATCATTCTAGAGTCTACCTGACACCAGAGGTCAAATCTGAAGTGGTTCCACGTCTAAAAATGAAGTTTACAGTCTATAGAAACACTGTAGAAAGTTTCATGCTTTAGTCATAAAATGCATATCTGCCGCACTATCATTGGAGTCAGAGCTGATAGATCTGATGCAGGACAGAGGACGTCTACCTGAGCCCATCAACGTATTCTGAAAGAAATTCAATTGCCTTGTCAGAATCGTTTGTTTTGTAGAAAAACAAACTGAATATCTACCTCAGGATTACCTTACTGAACCCACCAATCTTCCTCCACCAATCAACGCTACTGCATAGCCACATTCCATAGAGGATTCAGACATAAAGATCTATTTGTCGCACTGCATCTATTTTATATAACGATTTTAGAAGTAGCGTTCTTTTGAAAGGGTGACACTAATAGTAATCATTATGTACATCACACCAACTGCCTTCAGAATGTTTTGCAGGACTGATGATGGGTACAAATTTACTCAGCTTGGTATGTCCAGACCAAACCTCTCTGCTTTGAAACATCAGCAGAAATCCTTACATGCAATTTCAGTAGCCATGGATACGATCAGTGCACTGTGTCTGCAGCAGGGGTAAAGGGCCATATCCAAACTCTTGGCCTGGCTCCATACTGGATGTAGTTTGTTTGCCATCTACATCCTAGACGCTACATCCTACATCCTACATCCTACATCCTAGACGCTACATCCTACATCCTACATCCTACATCCTACATCCTACATCCTAGACGCTACATCCTACATCCTACATCCTAGACGCTACATCCTACATCCTACATCCTAGACGCTACATCCTACATCCTACATCCTAGACGCTACATCCTACATCCTACATCCTACATCCTAGACGCTACATCCTACATCCTACATCCTAGACGCTACAGCCTACATCCTACATCCTAGACGCTACATCCTACATCCTACATCCTACATCCTAGACGCTACATCCTACATCCTACATCCTACATCCTAGACGCTACATCCTACATCATACATCCTAGACGCTACATCCTACATCCTACATCCTAGACGCTACATCCTACATCCTACATCCTAGACGCTACATCCTACATCCTAGACGCTACATCCTACATCCTACATCCTAGACGTACATCCTACATCCTACATCCTACATCCTAGACACTACATCCTACATCCTAGACGCTACATCCTACATCCTACATCCTACATCCTACACCCTACATCCTACATCCTAGACGCTACATCCTACATCCTAGACGCTACATCCTACATCCTAGACGCTACATCCTACATCCTAGACGCTACATCCTACATCCTAGACGCTACATCCTACATCCTACATCCTACATGCTACATCCTACATCCTACATCCTACATCCTAGACGCTACATCCTACATCCTAGACGCTACATCCTACATCCTAGACGCTACATCCTACATCCTACATCCTAGACGCTACATCCTACATCCTACATGCTACATGCTACATGCTACATCCTACATCCTACATCCTAGACGCTACATCCTACATCCTACATCCTACATCCTAGACACTACATCCTACATCCTACATCCTAGACGCTACATCCTACATCCTACATCCTACATCCTAGACGCTACATCCTACATCCTACATCCTACATCCTAGACGCTACATCCTACATCCTACATCCTACATCCTACATCCTAGACACTACATCCTACATCCTACATCCTAGACGCTACATCCTACATCCTACATCCTAGACGCTACATCCTACATCCTACATCCTACATCCTAGACGCTACATCCTACATCCTACATCCTAGACGCTACATCCTACATCCTACATCCTAGACGCTACATCCTACATCCTACATCCTAGACGCTACATCCTACATCCTAGACACTACATCCTACATCCTAGACGCTACATCCTACATCATACATCCTAGACACTACATCCTACATCCTACATCCTAGACGCTACATCCTACATCCTACATCCTAGATGCTACATCCTACATCCTAGACGCTACATCCTACATCCTAGACCCTACACCCTACATCCTAGACGCTACATCCTACATCCTAGACGCTACATCCTACATCCTAGACGCTACATCCTACATCCTACATCCTAGACGCTACATCCTACATCCTAGACGCTACATCCTACATCCTAGACGCTACATCCTACATCCTACATCCTAGACGCTACATCCTACATCCTAGACGCTACATCCTACATCCTACATCCTAGACGCTACATCCTACATCCTACATCCTAGACGCTACATCCTACATCCTACATCCTACATCCTAGACGCTACATCCTACATCCTACATCCTAGACGCTACATCCTACATCCTAAACGCCACATCCTACATCCTAGACGCTACATTCTACATCCTACTCTCAGTTGGAGGTAGAGGCTGTGTCTCAGGAGGTAGAGGCTGTGTCTCAGGAGGTAGAGGCTGTGTCTCAGGAGGTAGAGGCTGTGTCTCAGGAGGTAGAAGCTGTGTCTCAGGAGGTAGAGGCTGTGTCTCAGGAGGTAGAGGCTGTGTCTCAGGAGGTAGAGGCTGTGTCTCAGGAGGTAGAGGCTGTGTCTCAGGAGGTAGAGGCTGTGTCTCAGGAGGTAGAGCCGGTGTCTAATGATCGCAAGGTCGGCAGGTCGGCGGTTCGAACCCCGGCTGGCCACTTGTCGAGGTGTCCTTGGGCAAGACACTGAACCCCAAATTGCTCCCAATGAGCGGGCTGGCGCCTTGCATGGTAGCTTGCCGCCATTGGTGTGTGAATGTGTGTGTGAATGGGTGAATGAGAGGCCATTGTAAAGCTCTTTGGAATAAGGAGCTATATAAGTCAGTCCATTTACCATTTAATGTAGCTGGTATTCCCCATATTCCTGACAATAACATACTGGATGTTATTGCAGCATATCTAGATTGAGAGGTTTAAATTGCAGGTGGTTTATAAAAAATTAAAATAAAAAAGATCAATCATACAAATACCAATGATCAAATGATTTAATAACTGGTTATCTCATATTGTATGTTATTACTTTGTCTTGCAACAGGCAGAGCCTTCATACTGAGCCCTACTAAGCTCTGAGCTCACTTTCTTAATTACAGAGGGTAGAACCCTTTTAATCCCATTCCAATGACAAGGGCGTTAGCGACGGGTGGTGTGAAGTTCTGGAACACCATTATGGAACACTCTTATGGAACTACGACAATGAACATATTTGTCATAGTAAGTGTGATGCTATCACTAGTATTGGCACTGGTTTGCTTCTAGTTTCATAGTGCAACAAATTGTTTAGAAAATAAATGATAGCTAAGAAACCCGACAGTTTTTAGTTTAGTTACTTCATTCTTCTTCTTCTATGTCTTTCACATTTTTCAAATGCAGCTTCTGATCCTAATTTGGTCAGATTTCAGACCATTGGTTGCATCAGAGGATGAGGTAAGACACAGTCATGACATGCCAGAGAGATAATCAGGATGAGTCTTAACAGCTACAAGAAAAAATACAGAGGACACATTTATGTGGATGAATATAGTACATATTAGTCATTTTACTTCTGGGTTGTCCCAACGACTTGCCTCAGGTCAAACCTCTTCAGTACGGGAACATAAGAGATGTTGGAATTACCTGAGGGAGATTGTGTCCTAGATATTGGGTGATGGAGGGTCACAATAACAAGTCACTTAGTATGAACAGATGCAAATAAGAGTTGTCAGAAGGGGAACATATAGTACCTTTATCTGTGTAATGTCATTTACATCACATTTCTGCCCTCAGATTACCACCTTAGATGCCCATGGATGGAATACCAACACCATCACAAACGTAAATACATTTCTAATACAGTCCTGACTTTTCAGGTGTATAATCAAAGTAGAGTGCAGTTTTGACTTGCCTTGTTGTTTTCCAGTAATCAAAGCTTAAGTGAAATGTTATACATGATTTGATGCCACACTGTACATTAAGTTGATTAACTTTATATAATGAAATGCATACAGTACAATGTGAGTTCAGTCATAGAATAGCAATATACATAGTATACATATAGTATGCATTGATAGACATTTTTGAATCCTCTCAGTTTCTGGTGCATCTGCTGTTACAAATTGACATGGTTCTCAAGGGTGTACAGTTTTATTTTGGAATGCCTCTGAGAGTCGATAGACCTCATTTGAAAGGGCTAGGAGAGCATGAACAAAGAGAAGAGCATAACAACAGGAAGATGTTACGAAGATGTTATTTCAAAAACAAGAAATTCATCACTAAATCATAATCACACATTTTTGGTGCTGCAGTGTTCTGCAGAAGAATATTGCAGGGGATTTTGGCAAATATGTTTTGGGCCGCTACCCACACGTTTAGCTGTGTTGCTCATTCCACCAATGCATGATCCTTACAAGCTGATCCAAAAAATAGAAATAAATGTCAACGTTGTTGAAAATCAATGACACACTCGCTAGTCAACTAACACAGCTTGTTTTGTGAACCTGCTAACAATGTAAAGTAGTGTTGTAGTTAACTAGGTAACAATGTAAAGTAGTGTTGTAGTTAACTAGGTAACAATGTAAAGTAGTGTTGTAGTTAACTAGGTAACAATGTAAAGTAGTGTTGTAGTTAACTAGGTAACAATGTAAAGTTGTGTTCTAGTTAACTAGGTAACAATGTAAAGTAGTGTTGTAGTTAACTAGGTAACAATGTAAAGTTGTGTTCTAGTTAACTAGGTAACAATGTAAAGTAGTGTTGTAGTTAACTAGGTAACAATGTAAAGTAGTGTTGTAGTTAACTAGGTAACAATGTAAAGTTGTGTTCTAGTTAACTAGGTAACAATGTAAAGTAGTGTTGTAGTTAACTAGGTAACAATGTAAAGTAGTGTTCTAGTTAACTAGGTAACAATGTAAAGTAGTGTTGTAGTTAACTAGGTAACAATGTAAAGTAGTGTTCTAGTTAACTAGTTAACTAGGTAACAATGTAAAGTAGTGTTGTAGTTAACTAGGTAACAATGTAAAGTAGTGTTGTAGTTAACTAGGTAACAATGTAAAGTAGTGTTGTAGTTAACTAGGTAACAATGTAAAGTAGTGTTGTAGTTAACTAGGTAACAATGTAAAGTAGTGTTGTAGTTAACTAGGTAACAATGTAAAGTAGTGTTGTAGTTAACTAGGTAACAATGTAAAGTAGTGTTCTAGTTAACTAGGTAACAATGTAAAGTAGTGTTCTAGTTAACTAGGTAACAATGTAAAGTAGTGTTCTAGTTAACTAGGTAACAATGTAAAGTAGTGTTGTAGTTAACTAGGTAACAATGTAAAGTAGTGTTCTAGTTAACTAGGTAACAATGTAAAGTAGTGTTGTAGTTAACTAGGTAACAATGTAAAGTAGTGTTGTAGTTAACTAGGTAACAATGTAAAGTAGTGTTGTAGTTAACTAGGTAACAATGTAAAGTAGTGTTCTAGGTAACAATGTAAAGTAGTGTTGTAGTTAACTAGGTAACAATGTAAAGTAGTGTTGTAGTTAACTAGGTAACAATGTAAAGTAGTGTTGTAGTTAACTAGGTAACAATGTAAAGTAGTGTTGTAGTTAACTAGGTAACAATGTAAAGTAGTGTTCTAGTTAACTAGGTAACAATGTAAAGTAGTGTTGTAGTTAACTAGGTAACAATGTAAAGTAGTGTTCTAGTTAACTAGGTAACAATGTAAAGTAGTGTTGTAGTTAACTAGGTAACAATGTAAAGTAGTGTTCTAGTTAACTAGGTAACAATGTAAAGTAGTGTTCTAGATAACTAGGTAACAATGTAAAGTAGTGTTCTAGTTAACTAGGTAACAATGTAAAGTAGTATTCTAGTTAACTAGGGAACAATGTAAAGTAGTATTCTAGTTAACTAGGTAACAATGTAAAGTAGTATTCTAGTTAACTAGGTAACAATGTAAAGTAGTATTCTAGTTAACTAGGTAACAATGTAAAGCAGTGTTGTAGTTAACTAGGTAACAATGTAAAGTAATTAATAATAATAATTTTGCCATTTAGCAGACGCTTTTATCCAAAGCGACTTACAATTACGAATTACAGGGACATTCCCCCTGGAGTAACTGAGGGCTAAGTGCCTTACCCAAGGGCACACTAGTAGTGGTGTGGCTTCAGGCGGGATTTGAACTCACAACCTTCCGATCCCAAGTCCAACTCACTATCCACTAGACCACCACTAGACCACCACTACTAACTATTCTAGTTAACTAGGTAACAATGTAAAGTAGTGTTGTAGTTAACTAGGTAACAATGTAAAGTAGTGTTGTAGTTAACTAGGTAACAATGTAAAGTAGTGTTCTAGTTAACTAGGTAACAATGTAAAGTAGTGTTGTAGTTAACTAGGTAACAATGTAAAGTAGTGTTCTAGTTAACTAGGTAACAATGTAAAGTGGTGTTGTAGTTAACTAGGTAACAATGTAAAGTAGTGTTCTAGTTAACTAGGTAACAATGTAAAGTAGTGTTCTAGGTAACAATGTAAAGTAGTGTTGTAGTTAACTAGGTAACAATGTAAAGTAGTGTTGTAGTTAACTAGGTAACAATGTAAAGTAGTGTTCTAGTTAACTAGGTAACAATGTAAAGTAGTGTTGTAGTTAACTAGGTAACAATGTAAAGTAGTGTTGTAGTTAACTAGGTAACAATGTAAAGTAGTGTTCTAGTTAACTAGGTAACAATGTAAAGTAGTGTTGTAGTTAACAATGTAAAGTAGAGTTCTAGTTAACTAGGTAACAATGTAAAGTAGTGTTGTAGTTAACTAGGTAACAATGTAAAGCAGTGTTGTAGTTAACTAGGTAACAATGTAAAGTAGTGTTCTAGTTAACTAGGTAACAATGTAAAGTAGTGTTCTAGTTAACTAGGTCACAATGTAAAGTAGTGTTATAGTTAACTAGGTAGCAGTGGTGTACATTTGGGATGTAATAAAAGCACTACAGAGGTGAAGTAAGGACAACTTTATTTGAATAAAGTTTAATAAGGAAAGAATTGAAACTCCAAATTGAACCAACATGGGTTTAATGCAGTAGCACTGCATCGTGGGAATATTATAATCAAGCCATTAAAAAGGCACAAAAAAGAAAGTGATGACTGAGCACAGTTTAGTTCCTGCTCGTATATCCACTTACTGTGAGTTACTGTTGACATGGCGATGCTGGAGCCAATCCAGTGGCACCATGGGCCTCTTCTCCAGTCTCTGGTTGGGCCAATTATGGTTCTGAACCCCTGATAAAGGCCTGCCTTTACAAACAAATCAGGAAGCATTTAATCTCATTGACCCAGACACACGCCCCCCTCTGGACATGAAATAATGAGTGATCACATACAGGATGAGGAGAAAGTCTAATTGATCATGAAGCAATCATTTGTGACCCGAATCAATTACACACAAAGCTTTAAAGAATCAATGCGGTTGAAAGATCTGTCTTTTTTTACAATTCAGTTTAATTGTCTCTCCTCCACTGGATGAACATGGATTTGTAGCCACATAATATTCCATCTGAATTACAGTGTTAGTTGTTATCTTTATTGAACAAGATGGTGTATGGTCTGCAGAAAGATAATAAGTTAATGTTTGTTATAATCTTGTTACAGTAACTGGGTCGTGTTCTAGCTAGCCCGACATGCCCACGAGATAGCCGTGTGATGTCATAGTGTCATGTCCTGTTACGGTTCCCTTCTTAGATGTTCATTTTAATCTCGGATTGACATTTATGCATGATTTATATGCCTGCATAGTTAGAGTACATAGACATACACTCCTCACCGAACACTTTATTAGGAACACTTGTACACCTTCTCATTCATGGAGGTGGTGAAATGGTGCAGGGAATGTTTTCTTGGCACATTCTGGGCCCGTTAAGACCAATGGGATGTGGTAGAATGAGAGATTGGGAGATTCACCGCTTCAAAGTGAAGAATCTGAAGGAATTGCATGATGCAATCACATCATCATGGACCAGAATCTCTAAGGAATGTTTCCAACATCTTGTGGAATCAATGGCACAAAGAATTGAGGCTGTTTTGAGAGCAATGGGAGAGCCCTACCCAGTATTAGTATAGTAGGCTATTCCTAATAAAGTGTTCATTGTGAGTCATTGGTATAAAGCACATGGTAATCAGGACAAAACACTTCTTGTAGGCGCTTCTTTTTACTGTGAAGAGATTTTACAACACTAAGCCAGTAGATTGAGATTAGAGTGACTTGTGATGAAAGCAAAATATACAATACAAACAATAAAAAACATATTTTAAAAAGATATATATATTTTTTTAAAAGTCCAACAACTTGTTTAACGTTTTATTGTTGATATTGATGATGACTCCAGTTATTACTATAGGTATGGAACTGTGGAAAAAATAACTCTGTGGAACTCTGGAAAACAGAATTCAGCTATGATGTCTGGGCAACAATAAAGCCCAATGCACACAGCGTGCGATTTCTGTTGCACGACAACATTCCATTTTGAAGTTTGAATGGAAGTCTATGAGAAAATCGCATCCCAATGCACACGGCCCCGATTTTAATCGCACGGCGAAAATTCGATTCCATTCATGACAACAATGGAATGTTGTCGTGCAACAGAAATCGCACGCTGTGTGCATTGGGCTTAAGACAAAGGGCACTTATCTGTGCAATATGGGCGATGTTGGGCATTTAAAATACTGTAGGCACTAATGTCATTAAATATAGGTTAAATATGTCTAACCGAGTTAAATCATTTAACATTAAATAGGCATACATATAAGATTACAGTATATACATATAATATGATTAGGGCCTACATACAGAGGGCTTGCATTGCTTTACATCAATCAGTCATTTCTGGTTTTCCAATTGATTGTGTCTGCAATCTTGCAAATTACAATACTCAGATATTACACAGATATTAGGGCAAAATATATAACCATTTGCTATAGTCCCTTTTGTTGGGTATGGGGGTACCTTAATTGGGGCATACTATCATTATTTTAATGATGCTTTGATGAGCTATGATGTATCTTAGGGCTGCAAACACATTTGATGTACTGTGTATCCCAAACTATACAAAAAGGAATTCAGGCAATAGTTTCTCATTGATATAACGAAACAAACGTAAGAAATTCCCAAAGGAAAACCTCGTTGTAATCACCCTCTCCCCATAGAGGCAGCAGCACCATGGAGCCCTGTGGACTGGGGCCAGGCGCTCAGTGGAGTTGTTTACATTCCCTTGGTTCAGGCTGTTTTTCCCCCACTTTGCAACAAATGGCTGGTGTACTGCATGTACCAGGCTGGTGTACTGCAGTGTGCATGTACCAGAAGCGGACTAAATGCTCCATATGTCCACCACTTGAACTGCAACTTTGCAAGTGTAAAGGTCTTTGCACACCAATGCGTGCGTTTTAATCCGTCATCCGAAAAAAACGTTACGCACAGAGACCTTGCACACCGGTCCGTTGCGGAGTCCGTTGCGTTTTTTAAGTTGCGTTAAGCCCAATGCACACAGGGTGCGATTTCTGTTGCACGACAACATTCCATAATTTCCATTGTTGTCATGAATGGAATCGAATTTTCGCTGTGCGATTAAAATCGGGGCCGTGTGCATTGGGACGCGATTTTCTCATAGACTTCCATTCAAACTTCAAAATGGAATGTTGTCGTGCAACAGAAATCGCACGCTGTGTGCATTGGGCTTTACTCTCCTCTCCTCTCCTAACCCTTTCGCAATACGCAACATGGAGTCTTCAAGCAGTGAGGATGATTTTGTGCTCCTCTCACTTCTTGAAAATAGGAAAAGGAAAAGGAAATATTGGATCCACCCCATCCTCAGAACTCGTCGGCAGCAAGGGGAGTTTCACCTGCTAATAAATGCCCAAATGAATGTTATTGTTTAGTGATGCTGCCCAAATGAATGTTATTGTTTAGTGCCGTACGCTTTCGTGGTATTATATTGTGTGAATTATCATCTGTATGTTGTTTTCTTTCACTCGACTAACCGCCGAGATAATACTTGAGACATGTACTTCTGTAAACATTAATCCAACTGTCCTGCAGTTCTAATTTGACGATGTGTCCCTCTACTATGGCGGAGTGGTCAATAACAACTCTCAAAAGGCTTTTGACGGACGCGAAAAACGCAGAAAATCGAACCTGTTGCGTTGTTTTTTTTTGACGGACGAATATTACGGATTGGTGTGCAAGCGTGGTTGACACAACATGAGTTCTAATTTATTTTTTTAACGGACGGAAAAAACGCACGGAAAAAACGCATTGGTGTGCAAGGGCCTTAAGGGAGTAACGTGATCTCAACTTTGGAGCTACATCATTCAGCACACACATACTGTACACACTCTCTCTCTCTCTCTCACATTTTAAATGCTTTATTTATGTCCACATACATGTACAATATCTAAAGGACATAAATACTATCAGTGCATTATGAAAACAGTCAGTTACACACACACACACACACACACACACACACAGAGTCTCTTTGGTTCTGCACAGCATCACTGTTCAGAGGTTCCAGCCCAGTCCGATGTGGGTGAGCAGCAGGTAGCACATCCCTATCGTGCAGGTCATGAGCATCATGGGAAATCCAAGTCTGTGAGAAGACAGAAAACAACACTTTAATATAGAGTAGAATAATAGAGAGTAGAATATAAATCAACAAGAACAAATCATTACTATTCTACAGTGCTGACATTGGCTTCCCAATGATTTTGGAAACATAAAAAAACATACAGGTAAACAACATTATCACTCAGGATCACATCGAGAGCATTTCACTTGAACTGAACAACATATACCAATACATACATTTTTGTTTGCCTTTCTACAGACAAACAGAATTTCTCTATTGGTAAATGGACTGCACTTATATAGCGCCTTTATCCAAAGCGCTTTACAACGGCCTCTCATTCACCCATTCACACACACATTCACACACCAATGGCGGCAAGCTACCATGCAAGGCGCCGGCCCGCTCACTGGGAGCAATTTGGGGTT
This sequence comes from Nansenia antarctica, assembly GCF_963989245.1. NCBI lineage: Eukaryota > Metazoa > Chordata > Actinopteri > Argentiniformes > Microstomatidae > Nansenia > Nansenia antarctica. The sequence goes on from NC_137677.1 coordinate 2,018,032, forward strand.
CAGTGTCTTGCCCAAGGACACTTCGACATGTGGCCAGCCGGGGCTCGAACCGCCGATCTGCCAACCTTGCGATCATTAGACGGCGACTCTACCTCCTGAGCCACAGCCGCCCTCTATCTATTGTCCCCCACAATGAAATCGGGAAGGGGACTGTGGGTCCGTCAGCATGACACGTGCCTCAGACACAGGGAGCATTTTTTTTAAACGTGGGTAAATGACGGGTCTTTCTGGTCTTTCCATAGAGAACCAGTATTCACAAGACTACACTGATTGGCTCAAGGGGGGTGCTATAGTAAGAACTGATAAATAAATTCCAAATATTTGTATTCTCCCTCTCATTAATCCACGAAAACATACGAATAATTGTCATCAATTCACATAAGGAGGGGCGCTACATCATCCGCAGGGAAGACATGTGTACTGTCGACGTGTTGTGGATGCGTGTGTGTGTGTGTGTGTGACACCATTCTGGGTAACAGGGGGGGTCACACACGCAGTGCCACTGAGAAGCACTCCTTGTCCCCTGACTCTGCATTAGCCCAGCTATTCAAACGGTATTAACCAGGAAACAGAGACGCCAGACGACTTCCTGTGCGGTCCCTCCCTGTGCTTAAGCTGCTTTCCTTTGCGAGCCAGCTCCCAGAAATGTGACGTGGGAACTCCTTTATCTGCTTGATTGTACAACATCCATCTGGAGAAAGCATTACCAGTGTAATTACAACAACGGGTGCAGTCTGATAATCCTATAGCGTTCTATCAGCAGCACGCCTTTTGAACTGGCTCTCGCGTGCTGCAAGGTTTCCATGGAACACACACCGTATGTCATTTGAAGTACCAAACAATAGAACAATAGTGACAAGTGCTAGTTAGATAGACATTGTATTATTATCTTTCTAGAGCTGAAACAAATGCCTGTGAGACTGACTGTGTTATTAATAACCCTGCTGCATACGCTCTCAGTACTGGTGATTGATATCGATTGACATCTCCTCATAGCAGTGGACATAGCTATGCTCAGATGACTCTGAATGACCAGTGTCATTTTACACTACAACAGCCGTGCCTATTTTACCTACTAGTAGAGCCGCCTTGGGGGTCAAATAGACCGCCTTTTTTAGAATGTAAATCTGCTATTTACACACAGAGATCACTACAGTAGAGGGCACTTCTTTTTTTTAGCCTGCCTCCTACTACACAGAAAAACTGCAAAACAGCTTTATTATACTATCTTATCCTGAAGTGATTTTGAAAATGTAAGGATACTGGGGTGGTAGAACGCACATATCTAGGACAAGTCATGAAAGGAGGGTCCTGACATTTGATCGAGTGCAAAGATAGAATTCGTTTTTTTACTCACAGGGGTCACCATGACCCCTCACAGCTCTTCTAGTGTTAAGTACTAGCTTTCTTGCAAACAACGTTTCTTTGATAGATACCAGTCAAACAACATAATCATTCTTGTTGTTATCACCGTTATACGGTACAGGTGTACTGTGTTTCTGAAACTCCTCAATGGTAAATGGACTGCACTTATATAGCGCCTTTATCCAAAGCGCTTTACAACGGCCTCTCATTCACCCATTCACACACACATTCACACACCAATGGCGGCAAGCTACCATGCAAGGCGCCGGCCGGCCCGCTCACTGGGAGCAATTTGTGGTTCAGTGTCTTGCCCAAGGACACTTCGACATGTGGCCAGCCGGGGCTGGGGAGAACCGCCAATCTGCCAACCTTGCGATCATTAGACGGCGGCTCTACCTCCTGCGCCACAGCCTCCACAATGGCCGCCTCAATGGCAATGACTGCCTCCGTTTGGCCAAACCCACTAAGACCAGTTCCAGATGCTCTCTGGTCTCAGCTGAGGTAAACAGTATGAACTGATTGCCGTGGAGATGTATTCTCTCCTACTTGGACCCAAGGATCCACATTGAGAGTTCATTGGGCGGAGCTTGTGGGAGGAGCTTGTGTCCAGCCAGTCATGTTTTATAGGAGGAATAAAACCCAGGCCACGGAGTGACAGGCAACTGCTGCACAGTCGGCCTGTTCCAGAGCGCCCGTCGTCGTGAGTAATAGTTTGTGACGTTAGAATTATAAGGTTCTATCTCCATTTTTGTCAAAATTGAGATTTTTACATAATCTGATCCATTAGGTGTTTATTAATGCCTGTGTGGTGTTATTTTTTTAAATGTTGACATGTTTTAGTTAGTAATTAATAAAAATACAACGGTTCCATCTCACAAAACATAATGGAATGTAAAAACGTTGACGCTCAATATCTCTGAACTACCCTAAACGGAGATAGAACCTTATCATTCTAAGCTCACAAGTTTTCTGACAAACCTGTGGGTGTGTAAGAGCTGTCGAGGCGAAGGAGAGGGTAAGCCTGGTAAACCCACTTGGCCTGACCGTACGCAACGGACCGATAGTCCGGTCGTTTGAATGCCTGGTACATTGGTACACGGAGAGGGTTGGGGAGTTGGGAGATTAGTCAGCTTAGCGGTGCAAGCTGCCATTCACAAAGAGAGGGAACAAATGGATGAAAGAGAGTCAACAGAGCATAGCCATGGGGTGAATAGATCCTTGTAAGGACGAATCATTCACAGCAAGGGTTCGAGACGAGTTAGTGAAAGTGTCTTGCTTTTTTTGTAGGACATCAGCTAAGTCCAATTTTAAAAATATATTTTTAATTTTACAGTTTAAAAAAAATACAATTATGTTACTTAATTGGGCTGATTTTGACAAAGAGACATTTTAGGTGAACAGATCCAAATAAATGGTAAAAGGACTGCACTTATATAGCGCTTTTCTCCAAAGCGCTTTACAACGGCCTCTCATTCACCCATTCACACACACATTCACACACCAATGGCGGCAAGCTGCCATGCAAGGCGCCGGCCGGCCCCGCTCACTGGGAGCAATTTGTGGTTCAGTGTCTTGCCCAAGGACACTTCGACATGTGGCCAGCCGGGGCTCGAACCGCCAATCTGCCAACCTTGCTATCATTAGACAACGGCTCTACCTCCTGCGCCACAGCCGCCCCAAATTATTTCATCACTGAAAAGACTTGAAATACCCATCACTACTAGTCCCTTGAGCTGGACCACTCTGTCCAAGTGAGCTAGGTCACGGTGAGGTACACACAGAGAAAACAGGTCCCAATGACATGTGTTGTGCCTGGGGCACAGCTTGGGGGAAACATACCCCGAGAAAACCAAGAAGACATACTGTACAAGCACTCCAGGCATCCATTCAATCATTGATTCACTGTATATCTTTTTACCTTATTTTTTCTACGGCTACCAAACACCCCTTGTTCCAAAAAGGAGAAGAATTTGTGACGTTAGAATTATAAGGTTCTATCTCCATTTTTGTCAAAATTTTGTTTTTTTACATAATCTGATCCATTAGGTGTTTATTAATGCCTGTGTGGTGTTATTTTTTAAAACGTTGACATTTTTGAGTTAGTAATTAATCAAATACAAAGGTTCCATCTCACAAAACGTAACGGAATGTAAAAACGTTGACGCTCAATATCTCTGAACTGCCCTAAACGGAGATAGAACCTTATCATTCTAAACTCACGAATTGTAACTGTATTCACACATTTCCTGTGACTCATGACAACCGGCATGTTGATAGTTCTGAGGGAGGATCACTGTCATGCTCTCCACTCCTCCTCCACCGGACAACTTGTTACCCACACAGCAGAATGAGAGAGAGGAAGAGCACATGGCAGACTGACAGACAGTGAAGGCAGACTGCCTTTAATTTGATCCAGCCCATTTGAATCAATCTGCTGTCTCCCTGCAGGCAGCAGGGTCTCTAAGGCAGCTGTCCTCTCTGCAGCTGTTCTTAGCTGAAGCCAACTCTCTAGTTCTCCATAGAGCGGGGTGCATTAGGTGTGGAGCAGGTGAACAGCTGCAGAGAGGTGGAGCAGGTGGAGCAGGTGGATACTATGCAGCTGACCAGGAAATAGGAATGAGGAATGGTAAAATGGTAAATGGACTGCACTTATATAGCGCTTTTTTTTGCTGCTCCAAAGCTGCTCCAAAGCGCTTTACAACGGCCTCTCATTCACCCATTCACACACACATTCACACACCAATGGCGGCAAGCTGCCATGCAAGGCGCCGGCCCGCTCACTGGGAGCAATTTTGGGGTTCAGTGTCTTGCCCAAGGACACTTCGACATGTGGCCAGCCGGGGCTCGAACCGCCGATCTGCCAACCTTGTGATCATTAGGCGGCGGCTCTACCTCCTGAGACAGTGGATTTTTACAGTGGATAATTTTACAGTGTTACAGTGGATAATTCATGTTACGTAAATAGACGTTACAAAAGCCTTCCAGAAACGTCCCTGGTGGAATCTCTTCACGCATGGCGAGAGAAGCACAAGCAGAGATACAAAAGTTTAAAACCGTGTAAAATACATCAGCAAATCCCTCCAGTACATACAAATAATTAACTGCCCCAGATACATAATTAAAGGGATGGTGGTGGGTTGTTGGAAACCGGTAGCGGTAGTAGTGTGAAGTTTTGGTCTGAGGCCTTTGGAAATGGTGACTCTCTCTCTCTCTGGCAAGTAGAAAAGGCGCTCTCGACAGAGATGAAATTAGACTCACCCCATAACACTACTGGCCAATGCCAGTCCTTTGCTTGAGAGAAAAACAATAACTAAATTAGTTATTTATTACAGTGTAAAGTTTGTGCAGTGTGTGTCAGATAAGCATAATTGCTCATATCCAGATATGCAGAAAGCCCTTTTCAACGGTCAGGCGATCCAGATAATTTGATATTTGGACTATGGTGGCTCAGTGCCAGAGTGTCTTGGCTCCTTGATGAGAGAGAGAGAGAGAGAGAGAGAGAGAGAGAGAGAGAGAGGGAGAGGGAGAGAGAGAGAGAGAGAGAGAGAGAGAGAGAGAGAGAGAGAGAGAGAGAGAGAGAGAGAGAGAGAGAGAGAGAGAGAGAGAGAGAGAGAGAGAGAGAGAGAGAGAGAGAGAGAGAGAGAGAGAGAGAGAGAGAGAGAGAGAGAGAGAGAGAGAGAGAGAGAGAGAGAGAGAGAGAGAGAGAGAGAGAGAGAGAGAGAGAGAGAGGGGGAGAGGGGGAGAGAGAGAGAGAGAGAGAGAGAGAGGAGAGAGAGAGAGAGAGAGAGAGAGAGACAGAGACAGAGAGAGAGAGAGAGGGTGTGTGGTGTATAAAGCGTTGTACATGCATCTATGCATGCATTATGTCTACCATCCTATCCACTGAGCTCATGTGCAGAGACTGGCTGTGAGCTAAAATCTTCAACTTTACAGTCACTTAAATGCTGATCATCAAATGGAATAGAACGTTAGTGTCACTGGTAAAAGTAACTGTTATAGGAAAACAGAGAGAGCAACTCAATCACAATCTGTATTAAGATGTAATAATTGCACTGAGATGATAGGAGAAATATCAAAGAGGATGTACGTAAAAATGATATCATCCAAAAACCAGAAGGCACCCAACAAAAGCTAAAATGACATACTGTACCATGAAGTAACTGTGGAAATGCTACAATGAAACAGGTATGTCTCTTGTGAAACAGGTACGTCTCTTACGTATGTGAGAAGAGAGCGTGTGGCCAAGGTTGTTTCGCCTGTCTTTCAATATCAATTATCTGCTCTGCCAAAGGGAAGAAAATAATTTAACCTTCTGCTCATCTGGTTTAAAAAAACGGCCTTTACTCTCCTCTACTATAATTTTCTCTTCCAAGGAACTCTGGACCCTAGTATATATTTCAGCACCTCCTATGACTCTGGCAGGTGTCTGAGGGGATGTTGTCTGGCGGCTGTTTGGAGTTGAATGTGTCAGGAGAGGAGCACGTTGATTGATGAGACACAGAGAAGATGGCTGTTGAGTACCTCCCTAGAACTGAAAGCCCAAAGACTGCGGCCCTCACTAGGAATACTTAATAACAATACTTTCTTTTCTTTCTTTAGGAAAGTCATCCACACAGAAGTATTTCATAGTGGGGCTGAGCTACAGTTAGTAGCTATGCATTCTATAAACCATCACCTAGGCCAGGGGTCGGCAATAGGCGGCCCGCGGGCCATTGCTGGCCCATCACCAATAATATTTGGCCCAGCAGAATATTTTGAGAATCCATTTTTTTTTTTTTTTTTTTTTTTTTTTTTACAATATCGGACCGACAGTCCCACATATAGCGCCTATAATGTCCGAATAGAGAATCTACCTCCACCTGAATAATGCTTATTGTACTTTTATCCATGTTGAGAGTGAATGACACAGGGACAGACAATCAGGCAGCGGGGTGCACCGAAGCGCACTGACGCTGAACCCCTCATAGTGAATCATAAGTAGGTGGACAACGTGTAGTGCTGAAATAGCCGTGTGTGGTTTGAAAAAAATAACACCAGCTCAGTAAATAATTCAAACGTAATGTTTACGTATATGTGACTGCAACACACATATGAACAGTAACAAAGCAAATTCAGTTTAATATTCTGAAAAACATTGACAACAAAATCGGTGAAAAAAAGAAAAGAAAGAAAAGTAATCCGCTTATGCGAGGGGTGGTGGTGCATAGGCCTATGCTCCTGAAACGACAGAGCAAACATGCTATTAGGGATAATAATTACAATGAGCCATTCATTCAAAATATACAAAATACAATTAGGTTATTAAATACAATAACGACAGGCTTGGTACTCACTTAATGTGAAAAGTGGCATCTCCCATCGGTCAGTATTTGCTTGATATCTGGTTATATGGACGTCACTTTAATCCGCAGGCAGTTCTCAAGTTTTTTTTTGCATCAATCGATTCCTCTCGTGCGTCTTTATCACATTCATTGAGGAAAAGGACGACTCGCATGTATAGAAAGGGAACATTGTGAGCACGGAAGATGTGAGTCTCACAACGGCTTTGCGTTGATGAAACCAGGTAGGATGAACATTATAGTTCGCTGTCCATTCCTCTTTAAATGCCCTGTTTTCACCGTCAACTTTCCTCTTTACACCTTTGGAGAGTGACATGATGTTTCTCTTGCTAGTTAGCAGGTTAAATGTTTAGCTAACTTCACCCGGCAGGCAAACAACCAATCCAATAATAATGTGACCTTGTCTGGGAGGAGGGGGGAATCATTCAGAATGAAAGTATGTTAAATAATTATTAGAATAAGCTAGGCTGCGCTACATCGTCAGTCCACACATTTATTATTCAAAACTATGGAAAAGGGTGAAACTACATTTCAACGTTGTTGAGAATCACAACACAAACTTGCTAGTCAAGCCAAAATACTGCAATGTAATGGATTGGACTGCTACCTAGTTAACTACAACACTACTTTACATTGTTACCTAGTTAACTACAACACTACTTTACATTGTTACCTAGTTAACTACAACACTACTTTACATTGTTACCTAGTTAACTACAACACTACTTTACATTGTTACCTAGTTAACTACAACACTACTTTACATTGTTACCTAGTTAACTACAACACTACTTTACATTGTTACCTAGTTAACTAGAACACTACTTTACATTGTTACCTAGTTAACTAGAACACTACTTTACATTGTTACCTAGTTAACTACAACACTACTTTACATTGTTACCTAGTTAACTACAACACTACTTTACATTGTTACCTAGTTAACTACAACACTACTTTACATTGTTACCTAGTTAACTAGAACACTACTTTACATTGTTACCTAGTTAACTACAACACTACTTTACATTGTTACCTAGTTAACTACAACACTACTTTACATTGTTAGCAGGCTCACAAAACAAGCTGTGTTAGTTGACTAGCGATGTGTACATTTTTCGAAAGAAAAGTCAAAGCATTAGAACGTGTCACATTTTTTAACAATCAATTACTTATGAATGAATGAATGGAATGAATGAATGGTCTTTATTGTCATTGCTACAGTACAGGTACCAAACAACGAAATTTAGGAGGGGTGGCTCCCCTGGTGTTAGGAAAGGAAAAAAAAAAAAAAAAAAAAAAATTCGGGCCCGCCACCTAGTGGCTCAAAAATTTTTTGGCCCGAGGCCAAACCTAATTGCCGACCCCTGACCTAGGCTATTTAGCGGATAAATTGTTGGGCACTACGTGAGCTTAGAATGATAAGGTTCTATCTCCGTTTAGGCTAGTTCAGAAGTATTGAGCGTCAACGTTTTTACATTCCATTATGTTTTGTGAGATGGAACCTTTGTATTTTATTAATTACTAACAAAAAAATGTCAACATTTTAAAAATAACACCACACAGGCATTAATAAACACCTAATGGATCAGATTATGTAAAAAAACTCTATCCAACAGCTACAACCACAGCAGGCATCTCTCTAACAGTGGAGGAAAAACAAAAGCCCTCGCTGTGTTTTAGCCTGAGAAGCTCGAGCATGAAGCACAGTTCTGGATGAGCTCAGCCTCTCCTGACATCAGCATTTTCTCAGAGCGAGAGTACTATTATATGTTTTAGCTCAAAATGTGCCCTAGCTGCTCCATAAAACAGGGAACACTAAAGACTTCATCGGGCCTTCTATACAAACATTCTACACTACAATCCTCTGATTGGACCAGAGAGATGTCCACATAGGTGAGGTGGTAAGAGATAATTGTAGGCGGTTATGTGGGTGGGTTGTTAATATTTGACTGTCAGCACAGCCCACTTGCAGTGCCAGTATGATCTGGCGGCCAAGGTAGGACAAAATTGCCCCCTTGTAATTACTGCAAGACAGAGAGGGGGTGATCCCAGCCACACAACGAGACAGCTGAGCTATAAATAGCCTGGATTGGAAAGTGGGTCATTTCCTATCCACTATAATGGTCTCTTGATCACACACGGTAGCCATAGCTGCTATAGTGTTACATCTGTTACACTGCCGGATGAGACGTTATAGCTAAATGCTTCTAGAAACAACTGTGTCTTTAAAGCAAGTCAACAGCTGTGGTACAGTAATTGTTAACAAGCATGCATCCCATAATAGCTTCCTGCATATGCAGCTGAAGATGTCCCATGTGTTCAGTTAGAGGGGATGACAATGCAGTACGGGGAGGAGCAGGTCTTAATGGTAATGGACTGCACTTATATAGCGCCTTTTTTGCTGCTCCAAAGCGCTTTACAACGGCCTCTCATTCACCCATTCACACACCAATGGCGGCAAGCTGCCATGCAAGGCGCCGGCCGGCCCCGCTCACTGGGAGCAATTTTGGGGGTTCAGTGTCTCGCCCAAGGACACTTCGACATGTGGCCAGCCGGGGCTCGACTCGAACCGCCGATCTGCCAACCTTGTGATCATTAGACGGCGGCTCTACCACCTGAGACACAGCCTCCCCTTAACTTACACAAGGACAAGCTACAAAGCTATCGCTACTGAGCCATCGCTAACACCCCCCCCCCCCCCCCTGGAACGCGCTGGTCTCTGCTGCATGCCCCCCCTCGTTATTCAGACGCCTTTATTCATTTGTGCAAATACATACAGGACGGGGTACAGGATGGGGTTAAACCTTTCCAGGGGGTTGTGGGAGTTTAAAATCTTATCATAACTATAGAGGCTGAGGGCACCTCTAGACAGGTGAAGCCATTTTTCTGCTGAGCAATACACTTTTTTTACCCAGCATGCACAGCATGGAGAGACAGAGGCCACAGAGCAGCTTTTGACAAAAGCAGCTCCCACAATGCAACAATGACACAGGGTTCACCTTGGCTAAACAGGCACCGTTTTTTTGCCCTGTGATCTCATGCTGTGATTTAATTACGTGCGATTAAAGCTGGCTTTGAATGTCCTGATGTAATCTGAATGTGTCCCTTCAGGTGAACCCAGGGTGACCTGTGCTTTTGACAGAGGCTGTCCTTAGCTTGGAGAAATGCACTGTCATCATTATACTGTAGTACCTGCCTTGTGCTTCTGGCTCATTCAACACGCCAGGACTTGCAAACCTAACAGCCCTTTAAACGGTTGGGTTGTGCTCGACCCTGCAAAAAAAAAGCCTGAAAATATACAAGAAAATGTTTCATTTGGTGGTCTAACTAACCAGTGCTATTGTTGCTGATTACTGTGTGGGTTTGTGTTTGATCTCTTGGCAAACGGAGATAGAAGCACCTCCATCTAGTCTCCTGTGTCTAGTCGACCATTGTCCCAAGCACAGGTCTCCATAGTGTTAAGGCCAATGCACACGACAACATTCGATTCTCAATTCACACCACCGAAGTGGTGTATATCGCCGTGTGCATCGTCTCATTCAAAACAATGGAATCGAATTTGCCGTGTGCATTGGGCTTTAGGATAGGTATTTTTCAAAGGTCCTATTGTTCATTCTCTAGCACCAGCTGCTTAAGTCATGATGTTACATAATCTTATCAGTTTTCCTGTTTTAATAAGCACATGATCAGTATTGTATCCTAAGAACACAATACGACCCGTTGTAAGCTACTGTCTGGGAACGCGTCTGATGACCATGAATCCAGGTGTTGTAAGAACCGATAAGAAACGCTCACGTCTAACACAAGACAACACTCCATTCATAGTTCTAGAACATTCTAATCTTCAGCTCTTACATCATCGTGGCCAAAAGGGGGAGGGACTCTGAGTTTCATGAAAATATATATGTGATGATTTGAACACTTAAGAGAGACTTTTCCTCTGAGACCGCGTCAGGTTAAGGTGCTATACTCTGTACTCCACGTGTGATATTCAATAAATATACCACTTGTGCAATAGAAAACATCTCTCCTCTTTCTTGGAGCAGTCAACGAAAGAACCGATTCTAACAATAGCGGCAGCACAGAGCCGGAAACCTTGAATGGGAATATTAATATCTCTTGCTGTCGCATGGCAGGAGAAACTGAACAGGAGGAGGGGAAGAGAAATGGAATAAGGGGATTCTCCCTCCTAAATCAGTTTACATTGTTTTTCTCTTAATGGCATCTTGTCTGGGGCCGGTTACTTACCCTGGACACAATGACGGTAAATGGCGTGTCCCAGGAGCTCTGCCTGACTGAAAAAAAGACATTCCACATAGACTCATCCTATGTTTTGTGCGCAACAGAATACAACAATTTGAGCTCTCGGGTCAACCCACAAATGCAAGCAGTCACCATTATGGTACATGGAAATATGAATACTGTTTTTAAACTCACAACCTGACAAGTGAAGGAAGGTCATACTTGTTTGTATTTGTGGTTATATGACATCTGTTTATAAGTGATTTAAAAAAAAAACAAAAGCAGATAGGCAGAAACCCGAGTATCTGACTGGTTTCATCTTTTTTTTTTTTTACAGATTTATTGCCATGCAATCAACTTGGTGAATGGACTGCACTTATGTATATAGCGCCTTTATCCAAAGCGCTTTACAACGGCCTCTCATTCACCCATTCACACACCAATGCACAGCTACCATGCAAGGTGCCGGCCCGCGCACTGGGAGCAATTTGGGGGTTCAGCGTCTTGCCCAAGGACACTTCGGCATCTGGCCAGCCGGGGCTCGACTCGAACCGCCGATCTGCCAACCGTGCGATCATTAGACGCCGGCTCTACCTCCTGAGCCACAGCCGCCCCAGTCAACTCGTCAGTCAATTGTTGGAATTTGGTATTTTCGCTCTCGGCACAATTGGATAGATTTATAAGACATCATAAAACTAGTTTATCACATTGACAGGCAAATCAAGGACCACGTTTAGTGTTTGCACTGTAATGGCATTACTGGGCGGCCCTCCGCCCTGAAACGCCACGGCAGCTACTTAAGATGGAGGACCCCACAGCCTCGCCCACCTGTAAACGTGTCACGAGTGACGATTTACTTACAGGGAATGATCTGTGGTCTCAGTTTAAAACACACAGGGCTGTGGTGTGGATTTACAGCAGGCCAGTCATTCAACTTTAATTACTCTTATACGTCTTATCGATGCGCTCTGGGCCACTTCATTCGCCTCGCAATTACTCGCAACATGACTCAGAAACTAGAGGACGGCTGTTCATCTTCATACCATCTACTCCTACACACTGACACATCGTGACGTTAGAATTATAAGGTTCTATCTCCATTTTTGGTCAAAATTGAGTTTTTTTTTTTTACATAATCTGATCCATTAGGTGTTTATTAATGCCTGTGTGGTGTTATTTTTTAAAATGTTGAACATTTTTGAGTTAGTAATTCATAAAACACAAAGGTTCCGTCTCACAAAACATAACGGAATGTAAAAACTTTGACGCTCAATATCTCTGAACTGCCCTAAACGGAGATAGAACCTTAGAATTCCAAGCTCACGATTATGTGACCAGCCTGGGATCGAACCTCCGACCTTGTGATCATTAGACTGCCGGCTCTCCCTCCTGAGCCACAGCCAGGAGACAAGGTCAGGTCACCCACCGTGGTGCGGAGGGGAGGGGATGGGAGGGGAGGGGGAGGAGGAGGGAGGACTGCACCACAAGGCATCTCAACCGAACACCCCTTTGTTAGACTCTCTGCTGGTGCAAAAAAAAACAACTCTGGGAAAGTGGAACTAGGAGAACAGGAGGAGGATAACCCCACAGGGCAGCGAAAGAGTTCTCACCTTCAGATCTTGTTACAAGGAAACACACCGGGCTTCAACAGCACCTCCTAATCACACTGAGAGACTTGGTATTTTCGGCGACCAGACCACTAAGGCTGTGCGGGGCTCTATACCCTGAGGGGGTGTGAACATGGGTTCCTAGGCTACCACACTCCTCCTCTCCGGCTACACGGACTGGAAGAGGAGGACAGCGGCGCTCGAAGACCCAGCGGTGGGGGGACATCAGAGACTTTACACTCGGTCACTCGGGCGCTGACGGACTTATTCAAGGCAGCTCATTATCCAACGTGAGGAGGAAGATAGCGGGCACAGAGGGGACGTTACGGCCCCCCCGTGGGCTCATCTGGACCGAGAGTTAACAGTGACACACTAGCTACTCCATCCCTACTCCCCGTCCCTGACTTACTGCAGAGCTGCGGAAAGCTGCCGTCTCCCCACCTCTCCTCTCCTCCCCTCTCCTCTCCACCCCTCTCCTCTCCTCCCCTCTCCTCCCCTCTCCTCTCTTCTCCCCTCTTCTCCTCTCCTCTCCTCTCCTCTCCTCTCCTCTCCTCTCCCCTCTCCTCTCCTCTCCTCTCCTCTCCCCTCTTCTCCTCTCCTCTCCTCTCCTCTCCTCTCCTCTCCACCCCTCTCCTCTCCTCTCCTCTCCTCCCCTCTCCTCTCCACCCCTCCCCTCTCCTCTCCTCTCCTCCCCTCTCCTCTCCACCCCTCCCCTCCTCTCCTCTCCTCTCCTCTCCTCTCCTCTCCTCTCCTCCCCTCTTCTCCTCTCCTCTCCTCTCTTCTCCTCTCCTCCCCAATCCTCTCCTCTCACCCCTCCCCTCTCCTCCCCTCCCCTCTCCTCTCATCTTACCCCCCCTCTCCTCCCCTCCCCTCCACTCCTCTCCTCTCCTCTCTTCTCCTCTCCTCTCTTCTCCCCTCTTCTCCTCTCCTCCCCAATCCTCTCCTCTCCTCTTCTCCTCTCACCCCTCCCCTCTCCTCCCCTCCCCTCTCCTCTCATCTTACCCCCCCTCTCCTCTCCTCCCCTCCCCTCCACTCCTCTCCTCTCCTCTCCTCTCTTCTCCTCTCCACTCCTCTCCTCTCCTCTCCAACCTGTCCCTCTCTATACACACCGCAGCTGTGTCCCTATTCTATCCACAGCCAGGCAATTACATCCTGAGCCAAGGACAGTGCTGGTATATCAACCAGCCATCACAGCTACCACAGTGGGAGGATGAGAGAGAGAACGCACTGACTGGGGTACAAATGTAAAGAAATGTTTTAAGCTGGCTTTAAACAGCCCATGGTCCTTGCTGTGGTGCAATTACCCACGTTCAGCTAAGACAAGTCAAATGGCATTAGGTGCCAATAGTCAGTCTATCACCCGGCTCTTTTGGCAGTAATTGGGAGGATGAGGCAGAGAGGGAAGCAGAGAGGAGGTCAATTACCTAAACATCTGCTGTCCCCCTGTTTGTTTTCAGAGCACTGCCAGTAACCCCCAGAGGTGCCCCCGCCCCCCCTCATACCCCTCCTACCCCACGCCCCCCTCCCTCCCTCTTCAACTCCCATTGCTGTTCTGTTTTGCCCCTGAAGCTCATCCTCCAACTCAGCACTGGGGAGGCCGCAAGGGATGCTGGGAGTTACGCTGTGGAACTGGAGGAATGTCTAAATCCACAGGTGGAAACGAACATCTAAACTTCCTCCTATGTTCTCACAACACTGGAGCTGTTCTGTTCTCACAACACTGGAGCTGTTCTGTTCTCACAACACTGGAGCTGTTCTGTGGGGTATTTCTCCGAGGTCTTGTGGCCACATCATGGTAAAATCAGAGCAATATATTTTGTGTACATTTTGTTTCTTAAAACAACATTTAAAACATCGTTTTATAGGAAGGAAGGCAGCCAGGTGAAGTGTAATAATACACTTTTACAAAAGTAAAAGCTGGTGGAGGTAGATATCTGAGGCCAATGTGTCTCGCATGTCAAGAGTCATTGGCAATCTTCAAAGAATATAACCTTTGGAGGCGTTTCAAAACGAAGCATGCATGAGCATTATGGAAATATGGACATGGACCGTTTCGTTGTCCTGTGAATCGCTTTTATATCCAAAAGTTCCTCTGTGACGGAAAGCTGAGCATCCATCCCCCGGATGAATATGGTGAGGTGGGCAGTGTCCGTCCTGTTCCTACTCTCATCTGCAGCCAACAGATACCAAACAAATTCCTTGGCTTTAGTTTTTAGCTGGCTCTGTAAGTCGGAGGCCAGCTCATCCACCCAGCAAGCCAGGGTATTTCGAGGACATGCTGGTATTTTCAAATGCCTGCTTCTTGTCGGGGCATACAACATCACATACCTTTCCAATGCCATTTTGAATAAACTCTCCCTCTGTTGCTGTGTCCTCAACTATTATAAAGCTTGTTACCTTCACCGCTCCCTCACACGGGCCCTGAGAAAACATGTTTTGTTGTTGAAGGTTGCGTTTTAATTATTGACTTTTTGTTGAACTAAGAAGCACACTGCCTATTTTGACCTTTTTGAGCTTTTTATTTGTTGGACTTAATTCGAGGACATGCTGATATTTTCAAACGCCTGCTTCTTGTCGTGGCATACAACATCACATACCTTGTCAATGCAATTTTGAATAACCTCTCCCTCTGTTGCTCCTCAACTGATGTCCTCAACTGATTATAAAGCTTGTTGCCTTCACCGCTCCCTCACACGGACTAATTATGCGAGTAAACATGTTTTGTTGTTGAAGGTTGCGTTGACTTTTTGTTGAACTAAAAAACACACTGCCTATTTTTGCTTAGACTTGGCATTATAGGCCCTATTGTTGTGTTCAGGTTTCCAAAGTAAACCAAACAATTTGAGATACGACTTGTTGCATTGACCTTTTTATTTGTTGTTTTGTTAAAGGCAAAAGTAGTGTGATCCAAATGTGTTTTGTTTAACTGTGCAGTTATCATTTTATACAAAATCATTGTTCAGAACAAATGCCATTTTGCTTTATTAATCCGTTTTGCTGGTAACAAAGACCTGATTTGTTGTTTTATTAAAGACAATAGTACTGTGATGCAAATTTCATAAATGCTGACATTTCATAAAGCATTTCATAAAGCATTTCATAAATTCTAACAAAGACGGTGTTTGTTATTTTGTTACAGGCAACAGCAGGCTATTGTGATGCAAATGTAATTTGTGCAGTTGTAATTTTATACAAAAACATGGTTCAGCACTTGATAATACTATTTTGCTTTATGAATCAGTTTTGCACAAACATGGAAAAAGCATAATATTTGATGGTTATTTAATAATATCTGTGCATCCATGCAATATTTTTAAATGTAATACAGTTACTAGCCTGCTTATATTTCTTCAATATCATTGCAAATGTCTGGCCCCAGATTTTATTCACTTATCTCAGCCTGGCTCAGTAAGTTTGAATGTGACACCCCTGCCCGAGCCTCTCCCACGGTGAGCATTTACAGCCTAATCAGAAACATATTCAAGCATTTCTGTAGACCAGTGACCATTCACACTTCTCCTACTGGGAAACCGCAAGGGATCTGGGGCGTGACACTATTTGAATGAACACCACTGCTAGTGAGAGCAGGTGGCAACTTGGGAAAGAGAGTTGAAATCAAGCAAAACAGAGGACCACGCACGCAGCCTACTTACCAACCTGCTTGAAACACAATCTGAGGTTTATTTCACTATTCATACGGAGCTTCTTAACATACCAAAGGCTTCTGAAATCAAGCTACCTCGAGTGTGTCTCACTCGAAACCAATTGAATCAGTCACATTTCAGACGGCAGTCTGTTTACGCTGAGTGTTTTTTTCAGGGGGCTGAGGTATTAAATTGATTGGCAGATCTCTGCGGCATGGGCACGTGCCACGGCAAAGCTAAAATGCCCCTTTCAAAGTAGGAATGTGGTGGCTGGTTTTCCTTTCCAGAAAGTCAAAACCCTTTTATACCAAACCACCCAATATTGATAGGCATGCAGAGTCAAACACGGCACTTGGAGCTGAACACAGAGACAGACTTCTCCTGTTAGAGTCTGCCACATCAGCCAGGTTTCTGCCTGGCTTGCTTAACTGACACAATGACGCAGCACATACGCCCAGGGTTAACAGTGACACACTAGCTACTCCATCCCTACTCCCTGTCCCTGACTTACTGCAGAGCTGCTGAAAGCTGCCCTCTCCTCCCCTCTCCTCTCCCCTCCTCTCCTCTCCTCTCCTCTCCTCTCCTCTCCTCTCCTCTCCTTTCCTTTCCTCTCCTCTCCTCTCCTCTCCTCTCCTCTCCTCCTCTCCTCTCCTCTCCTCTCCTCTCCCCTCCTCTCCCCTCCCCTCCTCTCCTCTCCTCTCCTCTCCTCTCCCCTCCTCTCCTCTCCTCTCCTCTCCTCTCCTCTCCTCTCCCCTCCTCTCCTCTCCTCTCCTCTCCTCTCCTCTTCTCTCCTTTCCTCTCCTCCTCCTCTCCTCTCCTCTCCTCTCCTCTCCTCTCCTCTCTTCTCCTCTCCTCTCCTCTCCTCTCCTCTCCTCTCCTCTCCTCCCCTCTCCTCAACCCCAAAACATCCGGTGTCCTGCAATGGATGGATGGATGGATGTGTTGTGTGCCCACACCTCTCCCCCCCCCCCCCCCCACCCCTACCCCCTCGGAGGACAGCAGGTAATAGAGAGGCTCCCGCCACCTGGCTCCTCCACAGCCTGAGGGTGTTGACAGAGTGCAGGCCAGAGGCCTCCTGGGTAATTTAGCTGTTTGCATTGTGGGGTTTGAATAAAAAAACAATTCCGCTGGATTCCCCCCCGTGTCTGAGGTTTTCTGTCGCTGTTTGATAGAAACTGTGGCCTTTCCTTTTGGAGATGTGGATGTGGACCAAGCTGCTGTGAGTCATGCAGATCAACGTGTACTCTTACCGTCAACTATACCGTACCTGTATATGGGAATACTGTATCTGATACATAGAGAGAGAAGTCTTAAGGTCAGCAGACTATCAACTACTGTAGAGTATGTGCCTGACCTATATAACGGTACATGGGGAATACATTATATTGCCGTCAGGTATTGCCATTCTCGCAATGCCGCTTCGCCTGAACTATCAGTATGGATGGAGTCTGTGGTGAGACGATGTTTTTGTGGTTGTTTTTGAGTGAGTGTCCGTGTTGAGTGTCCTTGTAAAGGGGTTTGTGTTCTGGTGTCGAGGGTACAAACCTGAAGAATTCCATGAAGGAGAAACCATAGCCGTGCTGTTCAGCGATCCCAGCGCACACAACGTTGGCCGACGCACCAATCAACGTCCCGTTTCCTTCAGAGAAATCACATGAAGAGGGTTAACAGTGGAAGAATGATGGTACACGTCACATACAGTGTGTACAGTGCATGCTCTTAGAAGCCACCTTGTTTATCGTTCCGTTAAATACAGTTATATCAAAACAGACGTGTTTATAAGTCAATCATTCTTCTGACTTACTGCAGAGCTGTATGATTTTGACTATGATTTTATCTTTTTGTGTGACCCCTCCAAAGCGCTTTACAACGGCCTCTCATTCACACACACATTCACACACCAATGGCGGCAAGCTGCCATGCAAGGCGCCGGCCGGCCCGCTCACTGGGAGCAATTTGGGGTTCAGTGTCTTGCCCAAGGACACTTCGACATGTGGCCAGCCGGGGCTCGAACCGCCGATCTGCCAACCTTGCGATCATTAGACGGCGGCTCTACCTCCTGCGCCACAGCCGCCCCCCACACTTTAACTTAAAAAGGACCTCAATGAGTTCAACATTCATGGTCTTTTGTACCAAAACATATCACTCCTGATTACAAGTCAACATCTCAGATTATTCTGCATTGCAGAATGCAATCCACTGCAGTCTCATTGAACGATAGCAATAATTCCATAGCCTAAACAACAAGAGTGTGACTCTCATGCTATACATCGCAGAGGTAAATACAAAGTAGTGAAGTAGCCATGGCAATAAAACATAGTTGGAATCCATCAGCCCCTCATGAAACAGGACCTTGAACCTGACCTCGTCATACCGCACACTAGGTGACGCAAACTTGGCGACCGAACCTTTTCTGTTGCTACACCCACGCTGTGGAACACCTTTCGACCCGCCATCCGATGCTCTGGTATACTTTCAATACATTCAAGACCAGACTCAAGAACTATCTATTCAGACTGGCCTTCCTACAGCATGGCATGGCATAAGCGTCCTTGGGTTTTTTTGAAAGGCGCTATATAAAAGTTATTATTATTATTATTATGGGTCCTGAGTAGCACTATTCCCCATAGCTGCCGGAGCTCTAATGGTAAGCTTCTCTCACCATTGCTTTTTTATCTTGACTATGATTTGATCTTTTTAGTATTTTTGTTCTGTTTTGTTTTTGTTTTTTTGTGTCCCAGTGTCCTTGAGTCTGAGAAAAGCGCTTTTAACGTAAATCTAAATAAACATGTAGCCCAGCTACTAAAGTGAGCTATGAGCATTTCATAACATAAGTCAATTTAATAAGTTAAATAAATAAGTCCATTTAATAAGTTAAATAAATAAGTCCATTTAATAAATAAGCATCATTTCATGGTTATGTACACGGTTATTAACATGGTTATAAGTTTATATAAGTTATAAGTGAGTTCGCACATTGGCTGTGTGTTGCTACGTGATATGAATATGTCATTCATTCATTTCTTTATTTCATTGGTCCATCGGGAAGAGCTAGCCAACTGTAATGTATGCTGAGATAGAGGGGCGGGACTTTGTACTAATAACAATAGGTTGCACTAAGTAACGTGTGAGAATGATTGAGGACATCTTCGAGTGAAGTAAGATCTGTATAAGCTGTGTGTATAACAATTCGGGATCAACGAACAGTTATTCCTTTGGATGTTGGTGCACATTGAAGGTAAACCAGAGGTAAATACATATGTCTGGTGTTTGTTTATAAGCTACATCTACTCGTTGTAGTATGTTATATTTGACTGTAGAGCTAATCGCGGCAAGCGCTGGACCCCATCCCCCCTCATCTCTGCCTCTTTTTACACCATCTTTCAAACCCCTCGTTTACCTACGAGTCCCCACGAGGTTACGTGAGTACTGAACCACGCACGTGCTTTTATTTTAGGCTCGTGTAAACGAGTGAAGTGGCCATAACTGTTTCAAGGCCCCCCGCTCACAAGCAACGTCAGCTGCAACGGTAACACTGGTTAATGGACTGAGTTACAGAGTGCGTGTGTGTGTGAGTGTGGGCCCACCTTTTTATTTTACTTAATGATATATTGCACAATTGTGAATCCTTTGAGTTGACTTTGAGTTTATTGGAAACATTACATTTATTTCCTTGAAAGGAATTGGAATAGGCTTTGAGCCTATATTTTGTTTTATGGGATATTGTGATATTGTCTGTTGAATATGTATAACATTATAATTGACTACCAACACTTTAATTTTAGCATTTAGTAAATAAATATATACCCTTTGGTATTTGCATGTAAAGCCACTGTGTTGTGTCATAAACAGGTAATAGGCAATTCATATAATATATTAAAACATAAATACATTAAGGGCCAGTTTCACAGACAAGGCTTAAGCCTAATCCTGGACTAAAAAGCATCTTCAATGGAGATTTTACATTGAAAGTGTGATTTAGTCCAGGACTAGGCTTAAGCCTTGTCTGTGAAACCGGCCCTAAAAGGATTAAAAGGGAAGTCCTATTTAAAATACTTCCACATAGTTAATGGAGGCACCGATCGTCATCATTTGAATAGTTTATTATAACAGGTAATACCGCCACTTGTTTAAAATAGAACTCAGGCCCCGCCCATATGGCAGGGGTTACAAACACATCTAAAATGTATTATTATTATTATCGATCGACATAATGACTAAGTGTATTTCTGTACCACAAAGATCTACCAGTCATCATCTAGTGTTTGAGTCGTCGTTGCCACCTTCAATAACAGTACCTATCGTACCTTTAAAAGACACTCAGTGTGGCTATTTCCACTTGGCCGAGTTGCGATTGCACTCGCATCAGAAAGACATTGCTCAGTCTTTCTCCCCTTTTGGCTTTCTGCATGCTGTCAACGTATCTCCTATCTTTGTTTTAAGGATCGCTCTCTGAAAGCCTCAGACTACAGGCTGACGCAGCTGCTCAACACAGCGTGTGTGTGTGTGTGTGTGTGTGTGTGTGTGTGTGTGTGTACAGCGCACATCTCAAAAAAAGGTGTCACTGTGAGAACGGAGCGAGGCCGTGACAGCATCATAGCGCCGGTCGATACGGACCTGTCACACTGCAGTTGATTAGGCTGAAGTAGTCCGACTACCCTCTCTGACTAGCCTACAGGGCGTGGTAGAGCCTGGGGAGGGACACGCTGAGCTACTGTCACAAAGCCCTACGCTCCCCCAGGGACAACCTCAGCTGTACGTGAGGGTGGATAGCTGGGAGGGAACAGAAGGAAGGCAACAGCCAGGGGTGGATAAGGCAGGGGTGTAGTCTAGTTGTTTCTAGTGGGTATACTGTGATTTTTCCCTCCCAGCCTCATATCGTTCATTTCGGAACGCCATAACAATAAATCTGAGCTCCCTGTCTAACGTATATAAAATTACATGTTATAAGGCTGATCTGCGCATGATAGTGCTGCATTTTGACATATTTCATGTCGCATCTCCCCCCGTTGATGGTATATGACGCTATAGTCAGTCCCAATGGTCCAAAAGTCAAGTGCTTCGTAACACAGACGGGGTGAATTTAATGAATGAAAGTGTGAAAGTTCTGTCACAAAACGCCGCTACGTATCCTCACACATTTTTAAGTGGGTATACGGAAATCCTTGGCCTTTCCTAGTGGGTATACGGCGTAGTCCTGCGTATCACCTAGACGACACCACTGGAATAAGGGCCCGGCCATCAGACAAAGATGGACGTCTTTCAGAAGGCACTGCTAGCTAGTCACACAAGAAAAGCTATAAACCGTTGTTCAAATCATAATACATAGTCAGTGTTTGGACATTTCTGCCACAGCTATTTCTTATAATGACTTTCTTATGACGTTATTAAGGGTCCCTGACCTGTGCGATATATATGAAGTCAGAATGAGAGATTTGACGGGCTGTCTCTCACCTCCCAGGCATGCGCCCATAGCCAAGGCGTAGATGAGAGGTTTCACTGGCAGGTTCACATCTTCATCCTGGCTCAGGTTGATGAGAACAGGGATCTTGGAAAAACACACAGAGAGAAACATAATGAAATACAGAAATAAGAAATCAAACAGACAGTAGATGGTTTTTTTTGGTAGATGGTTCATATTCAGTACTGTGTTTATGCTGTTTGTATATTATTTGAACAGTGGGATATATGTTCCATATAATCCAGGATTATTACATTGATGATCATGTAAATATCGAAATCCCAAAGAGCTGTTCTCTGATAATAAAAAAAAGTGTTTGTGTGGGTGGACCTCTCATGTATATTATGTCCGCATCATAGGTCTACTGTTAATAGATAGCGACACAACGTTTTTTTTTGTAGGTGTGTGTTTGCGTGCATGCGTGCGTGTGTGTGTATTCTGAGGTAATAGTGTGTGTGTGTGTGTGTGTGTGTATTCTGAGGTAATAGTGTGTGTGTGTGTGTGTGTGTGTGTGTGTGCGTCTCTTTCTCTAGTGAGGGGCTGAAAGTTGTTTGGTGTATCATTTTCATTAGACTATCAGCTTTTTCTTTACAAAAACAGCTCCTTAAATCTGGGCGATGGCTGTAACCGATATGACTTCACCATTAGTGTCGTTCCCCTGAGTATGAATGCGCAGGCAGGGGCGAGAGAGAGAGAGAGAGAGAGAGAGAGAGAGCTATCCCATTCAGGTCCTTCAAGGGTCCCACACAGCCATTCAAGGTCAGCTAACAGCTTTTCACAGTTAATGGATTCTCTCATTCAATAAATGGGAACACAGTAAACGGGTTTAGCCGTACCCCATGGCAATCTTGTTTGCAGGATAATGACGCAGCAGTTAATGCCGGCAGTACAGAGTCTTTGGGGCACAATAGTGAGGGTTTCTACCCAGACCAGAAGCTTCTCCCTACTGCTGCAGCTGTTTTCCTTTCTAGTATCGTGAGCTTAGAAAGGTTCTATCTCCGTTTAGGGTAGTTCAGAGATATTGAGCGTCAACGTTTTTACATTCCATTATGTTTTGTGAGATGGAACCTTTGTATTTTATTAATTACTAACTCAAAGATGTCAACATTTTAAAAATAACACCACACAGGCATTAATAAACACCTAATGGATCAGATTATGTAAAAAACTCAATGTTGACAAAAATGGAGATAGAACCTTATAATTCTAACGTCACGAACTGCAGCTGTTTTCCTTTCTAGTCGTTGCTGCTGCACAGAATTCACTCATGGTATTGAGTTTTAATTCGCTGCCTCATATCGACATTGAGACGCTAGCATCATGCTCTGTAAAGAAAAAGCCACTTTAAGAATGTGACTTCTGCCTCACAGAATGTAGTATGTATCAGTGTTGTAGTCTAGGTGATACGCAGGACTAACGCCGTATACCCACTGGGAAAGGCCAAGGATTTCCATATACCCACTTAAACATGTGTGAGGATACGTAACAGCGTTTCGTGACAGAACTTTCACACTTTCATTCATAAAATTCACCCCATTCACCATCGGGACTGACTATAGCGTCATATACCATCAACGGGGGGAGATGCGACATGAAATAAGTCAGAATGCAGCACTACCATGCACAGATCAGCCTTATAACATGTAATTTAGATAGATAACGTTAGACAGGGAGCGCAGATTTATTTTTATGGGGTTCCGAAATGAACGAGGGAAAAATCACAATATACCCACTAGAAAACACTAGACTACACCACTGGTATGTATCTAGATGCTGAGCATCTCAAGTGTTGGTGGCACGACCTGTTTCGCCTCCCCAGCTGGACGAGGTTGGAATACATCACACAGCACATTTTGTGATCACATTTTCTAGTACATTTGCCATCGGGTGCATTCGACTTGAACTGTAAACATGGAGTGCAGAAGGATTGCCCGACATGCACACCCCCACCCAGAGAGCTTTGGACTGTCTGGACATGAACACTTGAACACTTGGTCTTTGCACTTCTTATATTTATTTATTACTTTTTTGCACTATGATGTTGGTTTGTCTTGTCCTGTCTTGTTGTAAACCGTGCTCCACTGTACCAAACCAAATTCCTAACATGTTTACATGTCATGGCAATAAAGTCTTCTGATTCTGATTCTGATTCTGATTCTGATTCTGATTGAAGAAACCCGAGTGACCTTCAGGAGATAGCAGCTGTCTCTCACCGTAGAGCGAAGCATGATGTGAAGCCTGCAAACTGCGACACTTTAAATGAATGTGCAATAACACTATGTGCAATATGACAACCCTAGTCGTCTTATCTGTACAGTATAGTATAGTGGATAGTGTACATAGCCTTTATTTATGTAAACCAGCTCCTTTCCCTTCTTGTTTTTTTTCTTTTTTTTTTCTTTCCTAACACCAGGGGAGCCACCCCTCCCAAATTTCGTTGTTTGGTACCTGTACTATAGCAATGACAATAAAGACCATTCATTCATTCATTCATTCATTCATTCATTCATTCATTCATGAACATGCATGCTACTTCTACATCGAGTGCCCCACTTGGCAGTGTTACGTGATTTCTGGAGTGGCTACTTTAATTTGTCGTCTATTCTTTCCTCTGGCTCATTGGCCACGGCTCTATTGGCAGCGTCTCACTGAGTCTATTTGATGTCATATTCATCGTTCCAGCTCGCCATCCATGATGGTCTTATTAATTCATTAACATGAGTGCCTTCTTATGCCTGGGCAGCAGATAAGAGTTCAGACACTGCTGCTGCACTTGATCTAGTCTTAAATTTAAAAATTGCCCATTTATTACTTGATGACAAATCCCAAGAGAGTAAACCACCACAACTGTGAAATATTTGTGTGTGTGTGTGTGTGTGTGTGCGGGTGTGTGTGTGTGTGTGTGTGTGTGTGTGTGTGGGTGTGTGCGGGTGTGTGTGTGTGTGTGCGGGTGTGTGCGTGTGTGTGTGTGTGTGCGTGTGTGTGTGTGTGTGTGTGTGTGTGTGTGCGTATGTGTGCGTGTGTGGGTGCGTATGTGTGCGTGCGTATGTGTGCGTGCGTATGTGTGCGTGCGTGGGTGCGTATGTGTGCGTGCGTGGGTGCGTATGTGTGCGTGCGTGGGTGCGTATGTGTGCGTGCGTGTACAGAAGACTCTCACCATTGTGGCAGTGAAGGGGATGTTGTCTATGAGGGAGGAGGCGAGAGCGGAGACCCACATCACCAGGATAATGGCGATAGCGAGGCGCTGCTCTTCTGGTACGGCCTGGGAGAGGAGATAACAAGAGTGACACATCACATCACTGCAGCTTTTCAATAGCACTCAACACCCAGCGGCAGATTAGCACAATAGCACAACCCCCCACCTCCCCACCTCCCCGACAGGCCAACAGAAGTTCACGGCCCTGAACCCTCTGGTCAGGGTGGAGAGGATGATGAGGGGGTGAAACCGCCTGTCTGTCTGTCTGTCTGTGTGACATTGTGGCTCTGCCTTGCTCTGCTCTCTGCCATGCATGCCTGCCTGGCATGGCCCAGTCCTCTCCTCCTGGGCAGCGGGCGGGAGAGAGGGGCAGAGCGTGACCGTGTGTGACCGTGTGACTGTGTCAGACTCTTACACTCTCTTACATAAAGGCAGGACGTGGGCAAGCTGCAGGGCTGTGACATCGCACAAGGAGATACGGGCGGCTGGCTGGGTTCCCTCCCCGAGTACTTACCGGGAGGGGAAGGGAGGGGAGGGGAGGGGAGGGAGGGAGGGAGGGAGGGAGGGAGGGAGGAGAGAGGGAGGGAGGAGAGAGAAGGGAGGAGAGAGGAGGAGGAAGGAGGAGGGAGGGGAGGAAGGGAGGGAGGGAGGGAGGAGGGAGGAGAGAGGAGAGGGGAGGGAGGGAGGGGAGGGAGGGAGGGAGGGGAGGGAGGGAGGGAGGGAGGGAAGGAGGGGAGGGAGGGAGGGGAGGGAGGGAGGCCTATCCAGCATGTCCAATGCTCTGCCCTCCTCTCCACAGCGAGCAGGGGAGTTATCAGGACAGAACACCACCTGTCATGTGTAATTACGCGGGGTACAAAGGCCCGCTGTCCAAACACAAGCTGACGTGTCCATCGCCGGGTAATTCTCCGCCAAGAGACGCCGCCATAAAGGCCTGGAATAATCCAGGAAGGCTGTAATGTCGCCCTGACCGATATCCCAGAATGCAACACAACAACAGGGGGGGGGGGAATGTGAAAACACATTCAAATGCAGTCGTTTAATTCCGAGTTTTTGCTGAATTACAGATGGAATTATGCATGAGATGCGATATCATAGCTGTGCGGTTATATATCGGTTATATGTCATTCTGGGACGTGTGCGTGTGAAGATTGTTCAGTTTGAAAATATGAAGAACTCACTTTTATAAGCTCTGCTGTCTGGACTCCGATGTAGTCGATCAGTTGCAGCTGGGCTAAAGCCTACGAGAGATGCGGAGGAAATCAATATAAATCGTTGGTGACTTTAAAGAGTTTGATGACCACATCCATCCTCATCCTCATCCATGTACAGGTAGATTGAGAAGACATGATCTTAGAATTCTAAGGTTCTATCTCCGTTTTGGGCAGTTCAGAGATATTGAGCGTCAACGTTTTTACATTAATAAACACCTAATGGTTCAGATTATGTAAAAAAACAAAATGTTGACAAAAATGGAGAAAGAACCTTATAATTCTAACCTCACGAAGAGACAACCTTTTCACACCATTTTGGATACATAGATATGTAGTTGTAAGTCGTTTTGACAGAATAGACATTTCAGAGAATAGGCAGAATTGTGCCTCTCCTTCTGGAGAACAGTGATATGGCGTTGAGCCTCCTACTGTTTTTCCTCCACTGAGCAAACAGTTTATCTGGGGCCTGCACTAAACCCCTGTGTCTGTGTGTCTGTGTTTCTGTGTTTCTGTGTGTCTGTGTTTCTGTGTTTCTGTGTTTCTGTGTGTGTCTGTGTTTCTGTGCGTCTGTGTTTCTGTGTTTCTGTGTGCGATTGTGAACCTTAAAAAACAAAGGATTAAAATACTGTAGCAAAACAGCACAAACAGCTAACAAAGCAGTTATTCTGCTGACACCTTGCCTTTTCTCTCATGCTGTGGCTTATGGATGAGTATACAGCACATTATTAATAATAAATCCATATTTGCAACATCCTACTATTCTATATGTACTGTATTACTGTCCACAGTAGAATGCCTTGTGAATACCTCAATCCATTGCCCTGACATTTCAATACAATTCAAACAATATTTCAATCATATCATTGTGTTACAGTATGTCATCTGTGTTTTGTTTTGTTTTGTCTTATCTATTGTATGCTCTAAAGAGCTTGCTGGAGGAGGGATGTAATTTGAGCCTCAGAGTCAGTGTGCTCTTTGAAGAGGTTTAGAGATTTTGGCTGTAAAAGACTCTCTGTCCTGCATGCATCAGCTACTTTGTTATGTTTGGCTGGGAGCGTGTGTGTGTGTGTGTGTGTTTGTGTTACGCACCTCCATCAATACAAACAGAGCAGCGAAGAACAGGAGCGTGGCCCACTCCACCCGGTGTAAGATTATCTCAAAGTCCTGGATGTCGGCCAGGACCAGCAGCCACAGAGCTCCTAGGATGGCGATCCAGCCTGCAGGTGAGAACAGGAGAGATCAGGAGAGATCAGCCTCTGAGATCAGGAGAGATCAGCCTCTGAGATCAGGAGAGATCAGCCTCTGAGATCCGCCTGTCTGACAGTCAGCCTGTCTGCTCGTTTCACCAACATAAATGGTCTGCACTTATAGCGCCTTTATCCAAAGCGCTTTACAACGGCCTCTCATTCACCCATTCATACACACATTCACACACCAATGGCGGCAAGCTACCATGCAAGGCGCCGGCCCGCTCACTGGGAGCAATGTGGGGTTCAGTGTCTTGCCCAAGGACACTTCGACATGTGACCAGCCGGGGCTCGACTCGAACCGCCGATCTGCCAACCTTGTGATCATTAGACGGCGACTCTACCTCCTGAGATACAGCTGCCCCGCTTGAGAATAAAACACTTGCAAAGTTTAATGCAGCTATGACAACGCAATCTTCTGTATATACTGTAAGGTTTTAGAGGGCCATTAAGTTACACATAGTTAGATGAGTTACTGTATATTTCAGAGGTAAAAGAAACTGTACACCTTAATAACCAAATATAGTATGTGCACAAAACTGCACATAAACTATGCTTTATGGACAAACACGGCAGAACACAGGCTGGCCATGTTCAAGAAACAACAGGGTCTTCTACTTTTCAAGGATGTCAAAACAGATGTTGTTACAATGTGTTCACACCACAAACAAGAATAAATAAATGTCTGGGAGTAGCTATGACATGTGTATGTGACAACAGACAAGTCGTGAGCTTAGAATGATACGGTTCTATCTCCGTTTAGGGTAGTTCAGAGATATTGAGCGTCAAAGTTTTTACATTCCATTATGTTCTGTGAGATGGAACCTTTGTATTTTATTAATTACTAACTCAAAAATGTCAACATTTAAAAAAATAACACCACACAGGTATTAATAAACACCTAATGGATCAGATTATGTAAAAAACAAAATTTTAACCAAAAATTGAGATAGAACCTTATAATTCTAACGTCATGACATGCAACCTCCCTGCGTTAGCATTAGCATTCATACTCAGTTGACTGCACCATTTTGGGCAGGTCATGTTGACGGAGGAGAGTATAGAATAGAACAAACAGGATCACTGTGACAGACGTACTCTTTCTGTGTGAGACACCCAGTGGATTTTATTTCCATCAAAGAAAGCTCTCTCTCCATGCCTTGTTTCCCAATAACCTGATTGAGTCAAGTGGCGCCACTGAGGGACTGACGGGTAATGCACCTGGTCAGGCTTGGTAGGTTTAATCAAACCCTCATTAACTAAGCATCACACTGCATAACACACATTCCAGTCGGAGGATTAAGGTTGGCACTGGCTTGCCAATACTCAGAATCACTTCCTATCTTTGGGAGGAGGAGGGAGAGGAGAGTAGGCATCCACTTTGAGCGAAATTTGATTAAACAGGTGAGTTTTCTTAATTGCCTTGGGGAAATCATTTCACAACTGATGAAAGCTGGCGAAGAGAGGGGGGGGGAGAGAGGGGGGAGGCAGAGACGAGAGAGAGAGAGAGAGAGAGAGAGAGAGAGAGAGAGAGAGAGAGAGAAAGAGGGAGAGAGAGAAAGAGAAAGAGAGAGGGAGAGAGAGAAAGAGAAAGAGAGAAAGAGAGAGAGGGAGAGAGAAAGAGAGGGAGAGAGAGAAAGAGAGAGAGAGGGAGAGAGAGAAAGAGAAAGAGAGAAAGAGAGAAAGAGAGAGAGGGAGAGAGAAAGAGAGAGAGAGAGAAAGAGAGAGAAATAACAAATCCACCCGGCCTTCAGAACCCTTCTGTCCAGAGAGAGAGAGAAAGAGAGAGAAAGAGAGAGAGAGAAAGAAGGGGGGGCCAAAAAAAGTGAGGTTGGAGTAGAACTTTTTTGTTTACATATTCAAATGTTGCTCGCCTGTGTTCTGTGATTTGGACGATGGTGATTTGTTTGTTCAACCATACGGGTGCGCTCCTGTTGAGATGCTAATTGCTAATCAGGGCCGGGGACAGGTGGTCTGAGAGTGCATCTGCTCACAGAGAGACAACGTCTGACTAGACTGGAGATCTGAGACCAGAGAAGAATTACCTGGAAAAAAACAGAAGTCACTTCGCTGATCAAAGATTTGTTTCAACATGGAGAACAGAGCCTTGGTTATTGCAATACAATGTGTATTTCTGTTTGGTTGTAAAAAAAAATGTATTCTTGAGCTGCACTTCTGCCTGTCGAAGGAGGATTTCTGTCACTGTGTGACAGACAATAAAGCTATCTTGAATCTGGTTTCAGTGGTGATAAACTGTATGTTAGAGTGAGTGAGCCTTTCAATTGTGTCAACTTTACTTTCTATTGTGATAGTCACAGTTTCCTACTTATTTAGACAACTTAATCATACATACTGCATGATTACTGTAGCATTAACTAAATTAAGTGGGGAAAACTACACGATATATGATTATTAGAGTTTACGATTGCTACACACACGACTCAATCGAAGGAAACGATAAATAAACTCAGTCTTGTAAAAGTTATTAAACAAACAAATCCCCCCCCAAAAAAATGATAAGACAAAAGCAGCATGAGACTGTAGATTTCCTCCCTGCATTGATATTCCCCGAGGCTGCCTCCTAAAGCGAGAGGAGAACAGCGCATAGCCGACAGCCGACGGAGAGAGCTCTCCAATTAAAAAGAGCTTTTAGAGCGATCTGAGGAGCTTCTGATAGGCCCATCTATCATACGCAGGACAACAGCGTTCCGGGCCGGTGACTTTGTGTCGTGAACACCGTCTCATCACGTTTGTTTATCTCCAAGCCAAAGTGTTTGTTTTCCTAGCGTTTGATACTCAGAACAAAGTGGTTGAGGACAACATGGCCGAGGCCAGTAGATAAAGAAGGGCTGTGTTAGTTGTTAGTTGAGCATCTTGTTGTTCAAGATAACGTTCGTAAGGTTAAGGAACTTGACAAATTCTACCTAAACAGAAAGAAAGCAAGGATGCAAAGTAGGGAGGCTGGAGTGCTTCTGTGTTTCGAGGATCTCTTTGCAGTGCTTGCATTACATTTCTATTTTACATGTTTGGCATTTAGCAGACGCCTTATTCCAAAGCGACTTACAATCAATACATTAGACTAAGCAAGTGAATCATCAATCCACCAGTCGTAGCAGGAAGAGTAATCCAGCTCAGGCCCGGGGCCATTGGTAGAAGGAAAAAACTTCTTCTAAACCTAGGTTTTTTTATTTTTTTAAGAAACAGAGAAACAGTACAAGGGGGTCAATAGAAGTTCTTAGGGACACAGTAGAGGGGAAAGCGGGTGTCTTCAGGAGACGCAGTGCTGAGGGGCAGTAGATGTCTCAGGAGGAGCAGTTAAGGTGTAACCTGAAGAGATGAAGATCTTCAGTCTACGACGGAAGATGGGTAGCTTGCATGTTTGTACACCTGATGAGCAGTAAGGACAAACAGGTACCACATGTCCACAGAAACGTCCACATCTTAGTGATTAAATGACGAGGCAAAAGACAAATTAAATCTTGCCGTGTCAATCTAATGACATGTTAATGATGCTCAATTTACAAAAACATCTTCTGTGTGTGAACAGATCAGATCAGCCGGCTGTAGTTCACCACAACTGTGACCGGCATGCATTAATGAGAAGATTGTGTGTGTGTGTGGGTGTGTGTGTGTGTGTGTGTGTGTGTGTGTGTGTGGTGTGTGTGTGTGTGTGTGTGTGTGTGTGTGTGTGTGCGTGCGTGCGTGCGTGCGTGCGTGCGTGCGTGCGTGCGTGCGCGTGTGCTCAGGGTCATGCCTGTTTAATCTATGTCACTGAGAGGTAAATGGATTCGGCCCTGCAATTAACTGAGCATGTTCCGTTGCTACAGTCCGTTGCTACCGGAGCTAGTAACCAGATAAGATGTAAGAAGCCATCTTCATTTGGGGACTATTGGGATACTGGTATTAAAATCAACCTTCATAGAGAAACACACATTCTTCAGAAACATTATATTCAGAATCAGTATTCTACCCTGAGGGATATAGGCCACAGTATTCGCTAAGATCAGCTGGCACATGTTCTAGATTGCAAATGCAAATCGATACAAAGTGGTTTCGGATAGAGAAACAAATCTAATCCACTGACTATCACAATACAACTCAGCTGATAGGCCTGCCAGAGGTAACAACACAAGTTGTTCTTAGCTGACAGGAAAAGACTCTGTCACGCTGCATCAGGCAAAAGACGATGATATGTTGACATATCTCCAACAAACATGTCCAACCGAAGCACCACTTCACGTCTCAAAACTCAAAGGCTTTCGGAGACTGTGCCTTTTCAAGAGCTGCACCCCGCCTCTGGAACTCTCTCCCTCAACCACTCAGAGACTCACCCTCACTCTCCACTTTTAAATCCCACCTCAAAACCTACCTGTTCTCCCATGCTTACAACCTCCCCTACCCCTAACCATCTCCCCTAACCCTGCCACCCACCCTCCCCCCCTGGACATGCATACAACCTCCCCTACCCCTAACCATCCCCCCTCTGTTAAATCTATAATACTGTTACTAAACTATATAGAGAGGAAAGATGTAGTGCTATCTAAAAAGGGCTGGGTGATGATGTGTCAGAAATCTAAATAATTAAAACTGTGACTTTAAGGAAGTGGTAGCATAATAATAAGGTTTTCATTCAGAAAAAAAAATCATGTTTATTATAAAAGTGCTCCCACACTAAACTGACGCAACGGAGAGAAAATGTTTGTTGTCCCTAATACCCAAAGGGGATCAATAGATTAGTGAATGCACAGATAGACGACCGTTCTTCAATTGATAAACGATGAGCATAACTTGTTTTTGCTTTTACATGTTGAGATAAACCACTCATGATGTGTGGGGGGGGCGGCCAAAAGGTCAATGCAACAAGTCGTATCTCAAATTGTTTGGTTTTCTTTGGACACTTGAATACAGCAATAGGGCCTCTAAAACAAGTCTAAGCCAAATAGGCATTGTGCTTTTTAGTTCAACCAAAAGTCAACGCAACCTTCAACAACGAAACATGTTTACTTGCGTAATCAGTCCGTGTGAGGGAGCGGTGAAGGCAAGCTTTATAATAGTTGAGGACATCAGTTGAGGAGCAACAGAAGGAGAGGTTATTCAAAATTGCATTGACTCCAGATATGGCCGAGGCACACGGGAAGCGGCATATTGGCCGGCCGCTTCCGAGGGCGGTATAGGAGTATTTCTGGACTAGGATCCGTCGCGCAACACCGCCCCCTGGGTGCCGGAATAACGGTACTGGGCTCGAGGAGCCAGTCAGCCTAGTCTGCCTGGCGGCCTCCTCTGGGACTGCCGGCCACGGGGTCGTGCGGCGGATCCTATGCAATAGGCAGGGGATAATTGGATGCTACGTTGGGTTAAATTGGCTACCAAATTGGGTGAAAAAGGGATAAAATCTGAAAAACAAATTTTAAAAAATAAAATAAATTTGCATTGACAAGGTATGTGATGTTGTATGCCACGACAAGAAGCAGGCGTTTGAAAATATCAGCATGTCCTCGAATTAAGTCCAACAAATAAAAGGCTCAAAAAGGTCAATGTAACAAGTCGTATCTCAAATTTTTTGGTTTATTTTGGAAACTTGAATACAGCAATAGGGCCTCTAATGCCAAGTCTAAGCATTGTGCTTCTTAGTTCAACAAAAAGTCAAGAATTAAAACGCAACCTTCAACAACAAAACATGTTTTCTCTCATAACCAGCCCGTGTGAGGGAGCGGTGAAGGTAACAAGCTTTATAATAGTTGAGGACACAGCAACAGAGGGAGAGTTTATTCAAAATGGCATTGGAAAGGTATGTGATGTTGTATGCCCCGACAAGAAGCAGGCATTTGAAAATATCAGCATGTCCTGAAACGCCCTGGCTAGCTGGGTGGATGAGCTGGCCTCCGACTTACAGACCCAGCTAAAAACTAAAGCCTAGGAATTAGTTTGGTATTGGCTGGCTGCAGGTGAGAGTAGGAACAGGACGGACACTGCCCACCTTTCCATATTCATTCGATCCGGGGGGCGGATGCTCAGCTTTCCGTCACTGAGGAACTTTTGGATACAAAAGCGATTCACAGGACAACGAAGCGGTCCATATCCATAATTCCATAATGCTCATGCATGCTTCATGTTGAAATGCCTCCAAAGGATATATTCTTTGAAAATTGCCAATGACTCTTGACATACGAGACACAGATGGGGAGGCTGTGGTGCAGGAGGTAGAGTCGCCGTCTAATGATCACAAGGTCGGCAGATCAGCGGTTCGAGCCCCGGCTGGCCACATGTCGAAGTGTCCTTGGGCAAGACACTGAACCCCAAAATTGCTCGGGCCGGTGCCTTGCATGGCAGCTTGCCGCCATTGGTGTGTGAATGTGTGTGTGAACGGGTGAATGAGAGGCCGTTGTAAAGCGCTTTGGAGCAGCTTTGAAGCAGCTAAAAAAAGCGCTATATAAATGCAGTCCATTTACCATTTACAACATGGTTGTTTCTGCATTCTTCTACCCAATATAGGTGATTATTCGTCCTTCCTCTGAGCTCTGTGTATAATACACATGTGACGGTCTAAAAGCAGGACGGTAACTATGTCATTTCCTGCTTGCGTGTCTTTGTCAGCCCGGTATTCAGGATCATTTCGTAGCGCCCGGGAGGAGGAAGCGCTGCTTCATAATTACACAGCGGAACCTGCAACTATTCAGTAAGGCCTGTAAAAAGCAATACAATGATTCTTTATCATTAACGCCTTTTTTCTCCCTCTAATGAGATACTAGTCGTGACGTTAGAATTATAAGGTTCTTCTATCTCAGTTTAGGGCAGTTCGGAGATTATTGAGCGTCAAAGTTTTTACATT